>NW_009213084.1:0-4393 GCF_000690835.1 Fulmarus glacialis | reverse complement strand
CGCCGCCGGCTCGCCGCCTTCCGCGGGGAAGAGCCCTCGGGATGGTGGAAACTTCGCTGCTTTTCTGTCCGGATCATTAAAAAATACCAGTGCGTCGCGGTGAATATATCCAGGCGTATAGGAGGGATGCTGTCAACTGTGAAGTGTTGAGAGTTTTTTCTCTTCAGTTAATGAAAACTGCCTCTTCCTCATCAGGTGCTCCTAGAGCTCTGAAAATGTCCCCTGACAGCGTTGCCAAAATTTCTCGCGTTCTGATCCTGGCTCTGAGACCGACTCACTCTGAAGTTCTAGCCTCATAAGCCTCAGTTCTAACATCTCTCAAAACTTCATTGACTTTATACAGAGTGTGTTTTCTGTTTGGAAAACAGCACAAAACAAATTCTCCCATGTCATGACTTTCGTTGTGGGTTTTTTTCCTCCTCCCTTCACGTGTCTCTTCCGCTGCACAGTTTGGACTCCCATGTTCTGCAGGTGGCGGCTGGCTGCTCCATGTCGGAGGCTGCTCCTCAGTGCCACCCTGAGCTGAACGGGAGAGGGATTTATCCCCACAGCCCGGTTCCTGAGCCCGTAGCCCTCTGTGCCTCTGCTGCTGCACTGCGTTAGGTGGCGCAGAGCAGAGGGTGGGAATGCGAATAGCTTTCGGAAGCAGAGTCAGGTTTTGTTTGCCGGCATTTCCCCTTGTCCGTTACTTGCGCGATCCTTTCGTCGCTTACTTGAACCTTACGCTCTGCCCTGTCCCGTGCCTGCTGTGGCACAACGCCTCTCGGGTTGGGCACGAGAACGGGGTAGGGTCTTCAGAGAGGTGCGGGGAGTTTCTGCCTTCGTGTGGCTCTGCTGGAAGTGTATGACTGGAAGTGTGAATCGTGTGGGGATTTCGAAGGATTTTAGAGGGCAAAGCAAAGACCTCAATCCCTGAGGCAGGGTATAAAGACTGCCTCGGGCGATTAAACACTGTCAAAACAGGATTCAGTCGTGAATTCAACTCAGGTTTTAAGGGCAACATTAACTTACTAACGTTAGACCCTAGCATTTTTCTAATAAACCTTGCAAGGGAAAATCTGCATCAAGTCCTGCAAGTCCTTTTTCCTCAAACAGTCTTTGTGGTTCCTTTTTTCATCAGGAAATAAAGAACTAGAAGTAGGAGCAGATGCCTGGCATGAGTGGAAACTTGTCTTAACTATGGGTAGTTGGTGCTGATAGCTAGTTACACGAAAATATTTTTTTCAGATTTTTTTGAAATGTTTTCCTTTGAGTCAACTTAATCTACCGTTACTTCTCCAACTGCATGAGAAATAATTGCTGCTCCTTCCTGGCATGTCCTCTGAGGCTTTATAGAATGGTGTATTGACTGATCTCTTCTTAAATTACCTTTGTGAATTAACTTCTGATATTTGTGCCTTGCAGAGCAGGATCAGGTGCCAAACCCACACCTGTGGTCCCATACAGAGTCCTTGCTGTGGCAGCAGTGCAGCGGGACCTCGCTCAAACAGCTCCGCTTCCTCAGTTTATATAGCAAGATAGATGCGCTAAGTTTCGTGTCTGGTTAAATCTTTTGAGTCTTCATTTTGTTAATATTTGTTCTGACAGTAAATCTGTAAATGTTTTGTTTGGATTCGCAAACAAAAGCTTGGTTTCTCATATTAATTACTTTAAACTTGCAGGGCTTGTCGATGAGGCAGATTAGATTCAGATTTGATGGACAACCAATTAATGAAGCAGACACACCTGCACAGGTATGAAAAATAGTTTTACTGCAAATTGCTATACAAATATTTTGATGTCTGCGTGCAGATCAAAGGGGTTTGAAATCAAAATGATTCTGAAACAGTTGCTGTAAGTTTATCATGTTCCAAATAATTTGCTTGGGGGGGGATTTCCCCCCCCCCCTCCCCCTTGAATGTTTTCACCGTTTCGGGGGGAAGGAAAATGTGGAAGAGCATTGGTGCTGAACAAGCTGGCACTGGAGTGCTGGTGTGGAAAGGACCCCTGGCAAGTGCTGGCGTTTTTGGCTCTGTCCTACTTCTGCGTCAGCCTGTTCCGAGCTGGCACGGAAGCTGCAGGCTGTAGCTGCCGTCAGCACCAGCGATGCTGAGAACGTGGGGAATTTCTTGGGCTGGCAAGGCCTGAGGCAAGGAACAGAGGAGACGCTTGGCTGGGTGATGTGTTGTGGAAGACACTGAACTGCCGAGTTCGGTCTGACTGACGAGCCTGCCTCTGAAACCCTTTTTGCTGTTGGTGATGTTCCAGTTGGAGAGACGATGGAGTGCCTGCTCTGGAGTGACTGATGGAAAGTGTTTCGTGCATTAATTAATTAAAATTTCACCTTACGTGCTCTATTACTGGTACTGGTTAGGGGTAGAGCTAAGTGCTGTTGTAACCATGTGTATTTAAAGTCTTGTATTTTCCGTATTACTCTAACAGCTGGAGATGGAAGATGAAGACACTATTGATGTGTTCCAACAGCAGACAGGTGGAGTGTGTTAAGACATGCCGTTTTGAGAAGAGGAGTTTAAAGATCCTCGTAACACCTCACTCTCTCATCTGTCCTTGGATTTGCTATTAAATAGTAAACAAATGAACATGCCAATCACACAGGATTCTTCTAAACTTTAGAGGACATTTACCAAAATTGCTTGTTGTCTTTGACGTACTGCGTGTGCAAGTCAAAACAGTATCTGCAGGGATTAATCTATATCTTAAATTGGGCCAATTTGATTTAAGTTCAGATTAAGGAATATGCATTGTCTTTCTGCTGTTACCTTTTTTTTTCCTTTTTTTTTTTTTCTTTAAACCTGTGGCCTAAATATTCTCCATGTGTTAGGACATGGAGTGTTCATTCCTGGCTTTTGTCGGTCTTGCCCCTCTGTTTAATTCTAATCATGTAAATAATTCAGTCTATTTTCATGCCAATTGTAAGCATAGAAGTTTCCTTTTAAGACATGCCTAAGAGAAGGAAGAGATGCTGATTTTAAGTTTTTAGCACGTGTTGCAAACACAGTTACTTCAGAAGCGTTAAGCCTATGACACAAGGCTGGTACATGCAGATACAATGCTTAGTATAGAGTTGGAGTTTAAAATATTGCAGATTTACATGTGCTTTGTCATATTATGATAAAGTCGTCTGAAATATACTTTTTTAATGCAGAAATGAGGTTTGTCCTGAATTATTGTCAGAAACAGAGTTAGCAGAGCAGCTGGTCCAAAAACTAACGCTTGTGATAGCACAGCAGTATTTTTGTTGTGCAAGCTTATAAAGAGAAACCCGTCACTGCAACTTCAGCTGAATGACGGGCAGAACCCGTCACCTTTCTGCTCCCTTTAGTACGTCTCTTTATTTCTCAGTGGGTACTAGAAGTGTGCGGCCTCAGGTTTCTTTTTAATACTTGTTTTTGGTAGATAAACTTGATAAATGAGGGGAAAAAAGCGCCTTTTAATGTCACCAAGCTGTACGTGCAGAAGAGCTGTCAAGAACCTGGTAAGCAAGGAAAGAGATACGTGTGTGTGTGTTCAAAAAATAGTAATAATCTGCTCTACTGCCTCCCAAAGCTTATTGAATTTTAAATGCATTTGTGTGGTGGGTTTGAGCTCCACGTGAAGTGTGGAGTCTGTTCCAGATGAATTTTTACAAAGGCCATCCCGTTGTCCCTCGATAGGTTGTCCACTGCCGCTCCATGGAATCGTTACCTGCCTTTTATATTCACCATTTGGCCATGTTGGATCACCTCCCGCTTGCTGGAAATCTTGCTGGAAAGGCCCTTGTTTTCTTTTTCATTTTCCTGTACGTGGGCTGGGGTGGGACGTCCCGTAGATCTCATTGTTTATTCACCAATTTGTACATTTATTTGTTGTCCTTTACTCTTGTATACAGTAAATATAGTTTGGTACTCTGTCTTGTGCCTTACGCTTAATACGGCCGCGCTCCCCTCGCCTTGGCTTGTTTCCCTTCCTGCTGGGGAGGCGTACGTGGCAGCGTTTCCTGTACGTGGGCTGGGGTGGGACGTCCCGTAGATCTCATTGTTTATTCACCAATTTGTACATTTATTTGTTGTCCTTTACTCTTGTATACAGTAAATATAGTTTGGTACTCTGTCTTGTGCCTTACGCTTAATACGGCCGCGCTCCCCTCGCCTTGGCTTGTTTCCCTTCCTGCTGGGGAGGCGTACGTGGCAGCGGCGCTTCGGGCGTCCGCCCCGGAGACTCCTGAGGCAGCAGAAGCGCGCGGCCAGGTATGAATCTCGGGGGCTGCTGCACCCCGCCCTCAGCAGCAAAACCCGCCCTCCCTGGGGGACGGTGCCCCACGGTACAAGAGTGCCTGCAGCCTGTTTTCCTGCGGGATCGCCCCCGGGACCGGGTGTTTCCCAAAGCTTCCCTCAGGGAGCGTTCCCGCCCTCAG
>NW_009213083.1:0-570 GCF_000690835.1 Fulmarus glacialis | reverse complement strand
TGCCAGGTTAAACCACGACAGCTGCAAATAGATTCGGTTTTATCTTCTCCATTTAACCTGATTTGTAATGAATAAGCACCTTGAGCAAGAAAGCTGGATTGTTCACATGAAAAATATTAACTCCATTTCTGTGTGAGCAGCTGGACTTTCTGCCAGGAAATACTGTACAAAGTGATACCTGCAAGATGAAAACTGAGTATAGTGATGTTACATATGACAATGTAAAAATCACAGAAATATTAGCTGGAAAGAACTTCTGTAGATCTAGTCTAATCTCTCAGAGCTGGGCTATTGCCAATACTAAATCAGGTCTGTAAATATAGAGGTCAGATCTAGACCACACAGATGTGTATACATATGCATATACATTTGTACCTATAGCTGCAAGATTACTGATGGATAAGTTGCAGAAAACAAGTAGAGGAGAAAAGAGTAGGATATGAGGGATGCTAAGGATACAAAGCAAACCTGTAGGCCCAGGTGATCGGGAAGGCTGTTGCTGCAGTGAGATGCTGTGACTGGTTTTTCAGCTATTTCCCGTTGTGCTGGTTTTGGCTGGGATTGAGTTAA
>NW_009213082.1:256-5376 GCF_000690835.1 Fulmarus glacialis | reverse complement strand
AAATGGTTGAGTTTAAAATCTTTGGTGATCCATACAGTAGGAAGCCAATGATCCATATAGTAGGAAGAGTTTAAGTTGAGAAGGTATTTCTAGTACTCTTCCCTCTGTGTTTAGACTTTCAACGCTGCTCTGCATCTTATTCTACACCCTCTATAGCACTAAATTATTGGTGATTAATATATAGGATACACACGTTGGGTATCTTCCTGCATAATGCAGAGAGAAGACTATAGCCTGTGAGTGGATATTTGGCTTCGGAAGGCCAAAAGCTCACTTCTGAACAGCCTCAGCAGTTTCAGCAATTCTTATCAAGGTGTTCACGTAAAGTATAAAGCTTGATGAATGTAGAGCAGAGATAATGGTATCTCTTCAAGGAGATGAAGAATCTCCAGTTCTTTTTATTAGATCTGTGCTGGTTTTGTACTTCAGTCTTTCCCGCAGTTTCTGTCAATGCGGTGGTGATGCTGCATAAAAAGCTGTTCCTTTCTCAGCTGCTAACTCCACTCCTGTCTGACCACTGCTGTTGCTGAAGTACAGGTACAGCTACAGCCACACCCCACGAGATGTGAGCTGTTGGCACTGCTGATAAACGGATGAAACAGGCACGAAGAACTCCCACAGGCGGAAGCTAAGGTGACTGTGCTGAAAGGTGCAGAGAAGGCTTCACCCATACGTAGTTAACCGATGCTTCACTGGTTTACCCACAGCAAGCGGTTTGCTGAGAAAAGGCGTAGGCTACCAGGAAAATCATAGTCAAGGTATAGGAAAATTAATTTAGTGGAAGGCTACTGTTTAATCATCTCCAGGAAGAGGTCTCCATAGATGAAGTATACAGAGCATAAACTATACTTTACAGAAAACTTTAAAACACATTTCCTCTCTTTCTTCCTAACAGTCAGACTAAAGGATCATGAGGAATAAATGAGGAGATGCTCGATACTTTTTATGTTTTGATGGAAGGAAGATGAAAGTCCATATCCACTGGTGGGGAATAGAGCTAGAGTATGTGATGAGAAAACCAAGCTCTATGTTATATTCAAGCTCCATTTGTTTTATTGAAAGTCTACTGAAAACCAGGTTCTATTGTTTTATTCAAACACCACCCAAAATACTGTATTAGAAAATAAATATATACAAGCAAACCACTGTCCCAAGCTTTTTATACAGATTCACAGTGATAAATAGATACAAAGACATTCCCTTTGATCTATACCAGATACTTACGAGGAATACAAAGTGCAGCTTTTTAACATTACACAGTTGCACTCAGAGGTGTTTCACCTAGAAGGCTTGTACATAAATAACTTATTTTAAAACAGAAGTTTCCAAAGCATAACAAACACTAAAATTGCTTAATCCAGGTCATTAAGACAGTGTTGTTGGCACAGGCTCCTTTTAATGTCCATTTCCACCTTCTGAGAGTATGCGTGATGGCTCGGTGTACTTGGCTGTCAGTAAGTAGAAGAGGGCAGGTGCAGGTACCAAGGCAAGCAACGGGAGGTCCTGCTCAAGCTTATCCAGTTTGGAAATGGAGATGATTCCATAGGCATGAAGTAACCAGTGGCTGAAGAGGACAACAAGCCTTTTCTTCCTGACAAGAAGATCCTTGAAAGACTTGGAAAACAAACACAGTACCCTGTTAGCGTTCAGCCCGTTACCTAGTACCTGACATTTAAGAGATGTTACAGGTCGTGCACAGAGACTGTATGAAGCCTCCTGAGTTTGAGCCCTTCCAGCACATAACACAGCTTCTCAGCACGCCGCAGGAGGGAAGTCTCGCAGGAGCTTCCTCCAGCTAAGAGGAGTCATAAAGGAAGAGGCTTAAGTGCAGAATACACTGCCGAGACAAGGCAAGAGACAAAATGGTCTCCGCTCATTGAAGTATTTTGTATTATGAGTTTTAACGTAGGAAACGTTTACCTACCTCCACTTCAGATGCAGACATGTACACAGCCAGTGTAACCAAAGACAACACCAGTATGATGTAAGGAAAGGCATAATCTAAAGGCAAACATTGAACACATTAGCAGGAAAAAGAATGCATTATATACATTTTAGTGGAGATAGTTCTTCCATGTAGAACCATGGGTGTGAAGTAAACCCACCGCTTATCATCACATCAAACACACACAGCAGTGAGGGTCAGCAAAGCACAACTAGTCAATGCTTCTGTCTTAGTTTTTCAAATTTAACTTCTGTCAAATGCAATCGATGCGAGTATTTCTAGGTGGAGTTACTGCACACTTAAATCACTAATCAAAAAAGGCAGATAATGAGAAAGTAGGCTGAGGGGGGATTTTGTGGCACCTGTCCCCTTCGTGTGACAAGTATGCTGGAAGCTAAACCAAAAACACCTAATCTCGCCAAACTGATACTTTAATCCATCTCTGAAATCAGACAAACTCTACCTTAGCAGAAAGTGGAATTAAATCCCTCTGAAGTAATTTCCTCTCATACCCCCTCTATTCCCTTGTTGGGAAAGGGACAGTCTCTAGCAGCACCGGCAGAGGCAAAGCAGCGTTGGGCAGGAGCCTGGTTAGCACAGGGCTACTAATGAGCAACCTTTTCAGGTAAGACTCCTCACAATAACCTTAAACAACGCCCTTATTCTCAAAGCAAAAAGTGTCACGTCCCCTCCCTCCCATAAGTCATTTGTCAGTGTGTGTTTATAGGTATGTTTATTAGTGTTATTAGGATAGAACTCACAGAGCAGGCCTCCTCCAACGGCCTGAAGCACGGTGAGGATAGGGAAGAAGTACAGTGCTGCATAAATGCTTTTAAATCGATCAGACTTTCCTAAACCACAGGCAATTTTCTTAACCAGAAGAGGCCGAAGTAGCATCATTAACACAAGACAGAAGGCGTAATATATAAACACAATGGTGTACCTGGAGGAAAAGAAAAAAAAAAAGAGAGAAATTCCTTAAAATGTGCAGTTCTTTTTCTCCAGCAGACTCAACTCAGAACCAGGGAATTTGGGGTTAGAGTCAGTCAGGTCTGAAGAATTTACAATCAAAGGATGTAAACACAGAACGACGGGCTCACTTTTCCAAGATGCAGCAAAGGGGAAAAAAATGAAATCTTACGCTTCATAGCTAAATAGCCTGGACTATGCCACCTTCTTTGGTGACTCAGAAAGTCGTTAGGTGTTGCTAAGTGTTTCACGCATAAAACAGCTCAATGCACAAAAAGACTTCAGGGGATCAATACTCATTGGTCCACGTTGTATCTGAACACTTTTTGCAGCTTTGAGAAGCAGCACGGACAGAAAACATGCTTGTATAAAAGGAAGGGACAGACAGGAGTACAAAACCTTTACACTCACAGGGGATAGACTGCTTCGTGAGTGCAGTGCACGGTGGTGATGTAATCGGGACTTGGATTGTAAAGCATCGTGTACCAGTCCGAAAGCTTCTTCACCTTGCAGGAGTGGATATGCAGAGAGCCGACAGGGTCGCTGATGAGCAGCGTAACAATTGCTGCAATGCTGCACTCAAAGAGGGCAGTGACATGCTGCAACAATGCGCTGGAACTGTGGAAGAAGAAAGAGAGATTTACTGTTATTTTGCTAACACTAAAGGAAATCTAAATGCCAACTGAGAAGTGGATGCCCATGCAGCACAGAACCTTCCACAGAGTGAATATTCACCGTGACCAAGGACAGGACAACGCTGCTTGAATACAAAGTTAAGTATTTGAAGATGAATGTGAAAACTCATTTACAATCTCAGATGATTTAGCGTGTAAAATGTGACTGAACAACATTCCAGCTTCTTAAATGAAAGCTTGCTGTAGCATAAGCATCCCGTCAACTGAGGGACAGCACCGCTCAACGCTGTGGCAGTTTCAAAGAAAGCAGCAGTGAGGGTAAGACACCACACGTCTCAGAAGGGATGACACTGTTACATACGACATAAGCAAAATTTTCTAAGCTGCAAGTCCTTGTTAAAGATGGTATATATTCATATATTAAACACTCTCAGTCCCCTATGTTTTCAGTGTTTAGTACACTCCAGAGTCATTACTTCTTAAAAGTTCCAGTCTAGCACCTAATGGCCACATGCAGCCGTGGTTTTAAACCCCTGTTTTACAGAAATTCCTTGATGCATTATGCTGACGTAAAGGTTACACCAGCTATGCTGTGAGAACCAAAACCCAACATACTTATTCCTAGAGAGAAAACTCAAACCCATTCTCTCGTTGCAGGTGCACAGCACCGCTGATCGGGGCCTCGGCAGGTGGTAGGTCTGGCCCAGGAGAGGGGATGACACAATGCGCTGCTCCTGCCCGCTACCAGGAAACCCAACCCAGCCCAAATTGCCAGGTGGACTGGGCACCACCACATTAAAGAGATACAGACCATGTCCTGAGAGCAGTGACTGGTAAGAAGGACCCGCAGGACTCGCATATCTGTAAATAAATCCCCCTTCCAGCTGCCCAAAGTGTACATGCTACCGTATCAGCTCAACCAAAACAGCATGAACTGCTGGACAGTTCAATTCAGCATCTCAGATTGGTCACTTGTGAGATTTCTGTTTTTAAATAACTTTTTTAAAGGAGAGGTATACGAACCTCTTTTTTCCTGAAGACCATTCAATAAAGAACCAGTGTAAAACCAGGGGCAGCATGGCCATGAAGCCAAGGTACAGCCAGTCATAGCGGTCCGGAGATCCCATACATTCCCGGCAGATTTTGTTATCATCAGTTCTTTGACCTCTAGGGCATACCTAAAAAAAGCAGAGACTGTATTTACAAAACATTCAAGCACCAACAACAAATCATTGAAGTTCCTGGAAAAACAGCTTGAAGTAGTACTGGGCAAGAAATGTGTCAGATTTTTAAAGAGATGAAACATTAACCTCAGCGATTTCTCAGTTTACACGGGCTTTACTCTCTCTGACCCTTATTTCTTAATATAAACAAAGGTGAAGCATGCTTAAAAGGCTTCATCCAAAACTCCTTTTTCCTCTCCCACTGTCACACCACCTCCCTTTCACCGCTAAGCTCACTCACCAGGCCGCTCACAACCACTGCCCCCCAGAGCTTCTTGCTCCCTGGATCTTGCTCTCTCTCTCTTAGTAATAAGTGGACACTGTGATTTCAGCACAGCTCTCCGTACC
>NW_009213082.1:0-226 GCF_000690835.1 Fulmarus glacialis | reverse complement strand
CAGCCCCCCCGCCTGGCTCCGGTTTAGCACCGAGCCTTCAGCACCTCCTTCGGGGAACGTTTCCTTGCGCAGCTCCTGCTTTCCGTAAGGGAGCTCTGCCCGCCCGTTGCAGCCCTCATCTTCACCTGCTCCCCAAGGCACCTCGGGGCTGGGCTGCGGTGCCGCTTACAGCGGGATCCGCATCGGAGCGGTGCCAAGGCCCAGCCCGGGAGGGAGCTGGGCCATC
>NW_009213081.1:19507-19831 GCF_000690835.1 Fulmarus glacialis | reverse complement strand
GCGTGGGTGCGTGTACCCTCAAATGCCACAGCGAGGCAGGGGCCACCAAAGCGCGAGGACGTGAAAGTGGCGCCTAGATGCGTCCACGTTTCGCATGCGTGGGTGCAGAGCGGTGCAGGCGTCCTCCCCCTGCCCGTCTCGGGGGGCCGGGAGGGGGCACAAATGGTCCTTAGGTGTTGGAAAAGACGGGGCTCGTTTATTCAGTTTTAGTCGTATAATTGGATGGG
Organism: Fulmarus glacialis; assembly: GCF_000690835.1. Lineage (NCBI taxonomy): Eukaryota > Metazoa > Chordata > Aves > Procellariiformes > Procellariidae > Fulmarus > Fulmarus glacialis. The sequence continues at coordinate 19,604 of NW_009213081.1, read as the reverse complement.
TAACTTGCGTTCCTCTGTCTCACACACACGGTAAGTCTAGAAAGTAAAGCAGGTAATTTAAAATGTGGCTGCTACCTCATTAACCTGTCAAACCACC
>NW_009213081.1:13267-19430 GCF_000690835.1 Fulmarus glacialis | reverse complement strand
GGCTCCTGCCCCTCTAGTGGCTGAACCCCTGGGGACCTCAGCTCTTCGGGTGCAAGAGCACCGGCACCGCCAGGCCCAGAGCAAGACGGCACTGACTGTCCCTCTGAGGCCCCATGTAGAGCACAGCATGCCTTGGCCATGGCACATGGAGCAGGTGGCCTGCTCCGTTTGCCAAACCCACCCAAATGGGGCTGTCCCGTGTGCTCCGTCCTCAGCACACAACCTGTGCCTCCATACAGAGGTGAAAATCGTTTCACTGCTAGGTGTAATCATACAGGTCCATGGCTGCCCGGTTAAATGGCTCTGGTTAGGAAAACAAACATGGTTTGCTGGTGTGAGGCAGCACCTTTACATTTCTATCGCTGTCTTCAAGGACAGGAACCTTGCACGCTCCACCAATGCCTGCCCCAGACCAGACACTTGGTGTGGAGAAGGGACTGCCAAGTATGTTTGATGGGAAGACGGGAAGGTTAAGAGGAAGCTGGGGAGGAGGTCAGAAAGGCAAGGATGAGCCCGTAGGCAGAACAAAGAGCATTAAAAACTAGAGCATTTCAGCATAAGAGCAGGAAGAAGCAAGTATATTAGGTTGGTGCAGCAGTGTGGAATCTGGGGAAGACACAGAAAATACAGAAATCTATAAAAGAGCTTTGTGCCTAAGTCCAAGAGGTTTATTCTCAGCTACTGCCTCATTTCACAGGTTTTAATGCTTTTTGCCAGAACTAATTACGTGAGAGTACCTTGTCAGCATGTCCTCCATAGTGGTGCACGACTTGGTGGTCAGAGTTGGGTTCCTCAGGATATTTGCTTTTCTTCCTATTTCTGTTTAGGAGCCTAACTCATTAACATGGGCCAAGTAACATGTCTGCAGAATCAATTGCCACAAAAAGGACAGGACTGATAGTCCAAATTTCAGTACTACACGTCACGCACTCCTGCAACGTAGGAATCAAGACACTTAAATATCACATTGCTTATTAGATCAGTAGATCTAGTTTAGTCATCTGGCAAAAGAAAAACAAAAAGCCAGACAGAATCTGCATATGGGACCCTACATGAAAAGAAAATTTAGAGGGAAAAATCCTGGAACCATATGCGGCAAAAAGAATTTCCTCTCATCACCACAAGCAGTAGAAGGATCCATGAGTCTGCATGTGTTTGGAAATTACGGATAAGCTTTGGACACCATTGCTGTCAAACTTAATTGCAGACCAGAAGTTGCAACTTCATTATATAACTAAAAGAGAAAATAATTTGCTGTTCCCAGTCTAAATCTCAGTGAATGTGAAATATTGTGCCATCTGCACCTTTTGGGGGTATATCAGTAACCCGAATAGGGACTAATTTAGAAGTCATTTCTTAGGCTCAATGCTTTTGACTAAAAAGCAGGGCTGATCATTAGCAACATGGAGCCCTTCATACTCTAAGATCTTCCATTATGTGTTTTAAGCAAGACCTTTGTTTTCCTCAGTTTGCTGTCATCAGAATTACAGTTCAATGTGTTTTGCAATAGAAAAAAGGCTGGATATCTCCTGCTTAAAATATCTAACTGAAAGGTGATTTGAATCACTGAAAAGCTGAGGAGTTTATACTAATTTAATTGTAACAACTTCAGTTGAACATAACAACCCAAGTTCCTTGCTCTGAAGTTACATCAAGAATGAGCTGCATCATAGGCAGCTTGCGTCTTAGAATCAGAAAGAGAGCCGATGAAAAGAGCAGGTGCAATTTAAAAAGGGGTTTAAATTATATCCTGCAACACACCATTTACATTACCCATATTATGCTCACTTAGATGACTAAGTCTGTTCTCTACACTGGAGATGATTATGGCTGAGTATAATCTACCTAAGAATTATTAGATTGTCTACAGAATGATTACATACCGGCAACACAGAAATCTTTGACGCTTCCTTTCTGTGCAAGTTGTCATGAACTGTGTAAAGCAGCATGGATGAGTGGTTAGAGCATGGTCCTGGGAATGAAGAGAGCTTGGGGTGTATGTCATTCTGCCATAAGCTCGCTGCTTGGCTTTGGATAAGTCTTGTAACCTCACAGCAATTAAACTACCTCATACATGAAATGGGGAGAGCATTTACTCACAGCTGCATCTTTGAAATCTTAGAATGGAGATTGCTGCATAAACAGAAAATACAAAATTATAGTAATTAGGACAAAGCCACAATGCTTATCTATTGATTATTTGCTCTTTGTCTTTAATAACATCACGGCAGAATCTATGGATATTAAAAAAAATGTTTTTTTCTCCTGTAAAAGATGAGTTTCCAATGGGATGCAACAGCAAAGAAGAGCGGGAAGGACATATCTTTAGAAAAGAGAATATCAAAGAACCTTTGTTCCATGTTTTATCTGTGAAAGGAAGAGACCAAAAGGCAAACACAGCAACATATAGCTTTAAGTTACAGTTTATTTTTGCTCTTCTTTAAACACCTCCTTAGCTGGAGATCAAAGCCTATTCAGCAGAACTAGTACCCAAAATCCTCAAGACACTGCAGCACTAATCTTTGATTCATCATTTCCAAAATACTTTCCTCTACAAGTTCAAGACAGCAGCCATGCAGGCATACAACCGATGGAACTAGTTTTCTTAGAAAACAGTGTTCAGAAGGAGAGAAGCTGGCTTAATGCAGACAGTAAAAAAGACCATCTAACTGTTGAAATTATATTTTAAAAATGTATATGATAGATTTTGGTGAAAGGGTAATGCAGCTAAAAGGCCCTTTTGTTGGTATTCATTTTTGTTATTTCAAGCTACCATCTCAGTCTGGTTCTCTCTGGTGGAGCACTGATTTGGAGTGCCTAAAAATCAGATGAACTGGGGTTGTACAGAACAAATGTACCTGGTTGTTGCTAAGTCAGAATTCTAAGCTATACCCACAAAGGCATCCCACTAAACTTAAATGATTCCCCTTACAGTGAGTTACAGGAACAAAAAACTTCTTACATACAGAGGAGTTAGTAACATTGAAAAACCCTGTGAGCCCCTAAGATAATAGCTACACCATAGGCCAGTAAATTCATCTGATGCCATAGAACAAATCTAAAGAGTATCAATGGTACTTGGGTGTTTTGTTTTTTTCATATAGTCAGGAGACCGGAGCAGAGAGTTGAGAGTACTTCTCCCACACTAAAGGTGGCTTTGCCCATAACAAAGAAAGAGGGTGGCAGGTGCAATATTCTGACGTGAAGTAAAGATGTCACCTGCTGGGCTCAGTGAATGTTCAAAATGAAAAAGATACGAGAAATCCTGGCTACAGCCCCTTTATCCAATTATACCATTGAAAATTAATCTATGTAAATGGCTGCAGCTGTACATAAGATCTCATTATAGGCACAATAGCAGGCTTAGATGCCAAGCTCTTACTCACGCAGTGCAGAAGGTGATTCATTTCTCCATTGCACAAGTGACATAACAGAATACAACTGCTTAGCCAGTGTCACAGGGACAGAAGACAGCAAGCTACAAGGACTCTGGGCATGCTGCAGTTACCCTCAGTGTCTAGAAACCTGTCAGGTACAGCACTGAACCACACAACTAAGCTGCTCCATTGCCCGTTCAAAAAGGTTGCCTTTTTCTGGAGTAATAGTTGGATTTATCAAAAAAGCATCAGTCTGTTGCTTTGTTTTCATAAATTTTGTCATTTTCCTTGTTTTAATTTACAGTAACCTCTGACAGCATACTTATTTTCATAACTCTAAAAGGTATCCAGGACACATTTATTATTATTGGCTTATAAAGCCTGTGAGCCTGGACCCTTTTTAGTGTGTTAGAACAGCACCTGTAATCATGAGGCTAAAATACTTGACAATAGCTTAAGACTCATAATAATAAATAGTCAAGGTGGGTGGAAGAAGGAAATCCATCATCCTGAGAAGATATGCCGGTAATGACAACAAAGAAGCAGAAAATACAGACAACAGCATAACTTTCTTATGCAATGATCCTGTTTAATCTTCATGTATGCTTCCATTGTTATGATGCTGCCTGTACAGAAATGCTTGTAGCAGACCGATGAACTGGAAAAGGCATCTTGCATCTCTCTGCAAGAAATGTGCTAAAGTCTTGCAAGAAATGCACTATATAGTTACCCTTATGAAAATTATATTAAAATTCAAGCATAGGGTTTTTCTTAGCTTAGCATTATTCATAAAATTACAATAGCTTGAACATGAATCTGTAAGATAAAAACAGTTCTGGTGTTATACAGGTGATACAGGAGTTCGTTAAAGTGACTGCATACCTGAAGCAGCTTTATGTTTTATATTAGTGTGTCCCGTGTGAACAATCTATGTGCAAATTGCTGCAAATTAAATCACAGCCCTTAGAGAAAAGATCGGACAGTAATACAAGGGACAGAAAGTGCCACTACATGATTTCTCAGCCATCTGGTGCAGTGCAAATAGCACTCATTCAGGGGAGGTTACAGTCTTCTGCTTAGTTACCACAGCAACAGGTCTGCTGAGTATGCTTAAAAAGTTATGCATGTGTCAGCAACCTTATTTTCTCCTCCCATACACAACTTACACTGGGGGCTGTGAGCAGTGGCATATCCTTCCTAGGTTACGGATGTTTTTGCTGCAGCATTTTCCATTATTCCGCTTTTCAGGAGATTTAAAACTTGGGTGGGGTTTTTTTGTTGTTGTGTTTTCTTTTTTTTTGTATGACTTTGAGGAGTCCTGACTCCAAAAAACCCCCTCGATGATTAAGTCACTTTCCTTATTCATGGAAGTTGTAGATAGCTGCAGGTGGGAAGGGACCTCTGATAACAGAAATTCAAACTAAAATAAAACAAAGTTGTCCTTTTGGCTCCTCTACTTCCAAAAGGATGGGAAAAATGTATTTTTAAAAATATCCACAACTGAGTATCTTTCTCATAAAAGAGCCCACATTTACACAAATGGCCTTATCCACAATGTACAACTGGAAAATAGTAGTTAATAGGAGACAGGAAAAAATAACAAAGCTCAAACTGTATTATATGTTTCATGCTGGTTGCCTGTTACTCCCTATGTACATATTTAAATAAACGAATGTCAACAATAAATTACCCAGGAGCTTTTAAACTTTGTTATATTGGCTATGGATATCAGCCAAGAAAAACTGAATGGTACGGAGAGCTGTTCCCTTGCCTATTATTTTGTTCAGCTTGGAGAAGAGGCGGCTGAGGAGCGACCTCATCACAGTCTACAACTTGCTCACAGGGCGCAGCAGAGGGGAAGGTGCTGATCTCCTCTCTCTGGTGACCAGCGACAGGACACAAGAAATGGAATGAAGCTGCATCAGGGGAAGTTCAGATCGGACATTAGGAAAGGGTTCTTCATTGAGAGGGTGGCCGGTCACTGGAAGAGGCTCCTCAGGGAAGTGGTCACGGCACCAAGCCTGTCAGAGTTCAAGGAGCGTCTGGACAATGCTTAGTCATGAGCGGACTCGACAATCCTTAAGGGTCCTGTCCTAGTTTCGGCTGGGATAGGGTTAAATTTCTTGCTAGTGCTGTGTTTTGGATTTAGTATGAGGAGAATGTTGATAGCACACTGATGTTTTCAGTTGTTGCTAAGTACCCTCCTAGTCCAAGGACAGCTCCCATGCCTACTGACTGAGCTAGGTACACAAGATGGGAGGGAACATAATCAGGACAGCCAGCCCAGCTGGCTAATGGGGTATTCCATACCACATGACATCATGCTCAGTATATGAATGGTAGGCGTGATCCAGGAAGTACCGATCGCTACCTGGTTATGGGTCAGCGCGGGTGGTGAGCAATTGCATTGTGCATCACTTATTTTGTATATTTTATCATTATCATTATTATTCTCCCTTTTCTGTTTTACTAAACTGTCTTTATCCCAACTCACGAGTTTTTCTCACTCTTACCCTTCCGATTCTCTCCCCGTCCCACTGGGGGGGGCAGGGGAGTGAGTGAGCAGCTGCATGGTGTTTGGCTGCCTGCCAGGTTAAACCACGACAGGTCCCTTCCAACTTGAGATATTCTATGATTCTATTTTCTCTCCTGTTTCCCTCAGTGTGAGGGCCCCTGGTGTTTTTTCCAACCCTGCCCTTACCTTTACCCCCAGGGAGTGGTGTGACAGCGCAAGCCTGACTGGTGCTGCTCCAGTCTGTCCAGAGGCACCGACACATCCCTGTGCT
>NW_009213081.1:2483-13222 GCF_000690835.1 Fulmarus glacialis | reverse complement strand
GGTCTGGCAGAGCATATTAATTGGTGTCCTAGAGCCCACCTCACAGCCCCACCATGGCATGAATGGCTGGTTGTGGCTGTTTCGAAAGGGTGCCATGGTGAGCTGGACTTGGCTCAAGTTAGCAATAACAGGATCTGGTACTAAATGAACAGGAGCGTTGGCCATTTCTGCTCCATATGCTCCCATTGCAGTTTGTGCTCATTTGTCAGCTGCAAGATGAGCACCACGCATCTGGGCGCTTTACTTCAGCCTGTTTTGCAGAGGCAAAGCGTTGAATTATTTCAGAGCGCAAGCCTACATCATGATGACCATGTGACCATGTTAAGCTCAGGTTTTAACCCAACTAATAGAATAGAATGGTTTGGGTTGAAAGGGACCTTTAAAGGTCATCTAGTCCAACTCCCCTGCCATGAGCAGCGACATCTTCAACTAGATCAGGTTGCTCACAGCCCCATCCAACCTGACTTTGAATGTTTCCAGGGATGGAGCATTTACCACCTCTCTGGGCAACCTGTTCCAGTGTTTCACCACCCTGACTGTAAAAAATTTCTCCTTATATCTAGTCTAAATCTACCCTCTTTTAGTTTAAAACCATTACCGCTTCTCGTCGCAATAGACCCTGCTAAAAAGTTTGTCCCCATAATAATAACAATACCAAAGAGGACATGATGGCACATAAGGGCTGAAATACTGGATGCAAATTCTTACCTTCTGTTAAAAGAAAAGAAAATTGCCAGTCTTACCTCTCTAAGTATTGTGGTCAGTGTTGCCAAGAGTAAAATCCAGCAGGACATAGTTTTCCTTAAGCTACAATTAGTCTGTTAGCTATAGCCATATAGATTCCATACCCAGAGATGGGCACAGCATCACTAAGAACATTTTGCTTTGTATTTACGGAATGAAAACCAGTTCTCTAAAGACATATCCCAGCAGATTAGAGAGACCAGAGCTAAGCTGTGCTGTTTACTCCCAGAGAGACAGCAGGCCAAGCACACAAAAGAAACCAGTATTACCTAGTTTTGAAAGAGGCAGAAGAGGAAACATCAGCTGCTTTAAAGAAATTTCAATGGCAATAAAATGTAAGAGGACAGGATTGATTTAGTGCTTTCAGTCTGACTCCCAGATGAGGAATCAATTATCCTGCGTCATTTAATCTCCTTAAGCAGGTAATGACACAAACTAGAAATCAGAAGCATTGTATCTAACATGAAGAGCAGCTCTTAATGGTAGTTAGCATTAGCCTCAGATTTTTTTAGAGGAAAACATAACTGGGATTTGGGGAGCTCTGAAGAGTTGGCTACACTAGATTTCTGCAGTCAGATCCTAATATTTTAAAAGTGGGTTTGTTCATTGTTTACGTAATGGAGATGCAGAGCAGTTATAAGCAAAAAAAAAAAAAAAAAAGAAAAAAAAAGAAAAAACCCTATCCCTGTGGACAAACTCCAGCCCTCCATCAGGAACATGGCCTTCAGAAACCTTGCACAAAATTAGTTACTCAACATGTTTCAAACTATCATCTACCTTTGTGGAAAATTCCTCAGCTAAACCAAGCTCCTACTTTTTTTTTTTTTACATCATTCAGGAGGAGAGAAGAGAAATACCACATGGCTCCTAACAGGGTGCAACCCTTAGCTAAACCAGCCTGCCTTTGGAACAGAACCTCCTAGAAGGAAGAAATGTGGTACAGGAGGAGGCTCCATCTGAATCCCCTTGAGGCTGGGAGAGCTGATACTGAAGGTCGTCGCCTCTGTAACAGATATATAGCTTCCTACTGAGCTTCTCAATTAAATTTCTTGTGTGAAACTGTTGACATAATCAAGCACAAGCATGAAAACAGAAGCAGAATAGCTAAAGAAAGCTCCTTATTTTGTCAGAGAGTTGTTTTGCCTATGTACCAAGAGAAAACTAGGGCACAGAATGTAAGCATTACGATTAACTTTCAGGAGAGGCTAAAATTATCCAGGATTATACAAATATAAGCAGGGGTTTTTTTTTTGTTATGAATTAATTTCCTGTTACCAAAACCAAGTCCGTGTTGAAGATATATGAAGGGTTTTGGGGTGGTGGGTTTTGGTGTTTTTTTTGTGGGGTTTTTTTTGTTTGGTTGGTTTTTTGTAAAGTCTCTATGATAAGGCTGATATATTTTTAAGCAGCAGTCAAACTCAACATACCTATTCTGAATATTCTTTAACAGACCTTGGAAGTGTGAATTTAAACTTTGTCGTAAGAGTAAAAATCCATATAGAAACTGGCTGAAGCAGCGATTTCTAATCAAAGTCAAATCAGGAACCAGCCTTATTTGCAGTACCTACATCAGTGGCTGCCAGCGTTCTTTCTAAGCAGATGCTAAAGGATCTAGGAAACAAAATATTTTGCATTTCTCACATTGCTCTGCATACTTCCACTCTTTCTCACCGCATTTCCCCTAGCTTTGCTCCTTTTCCCGGAATGCCCCAAAGCAATGAGCTCTCTCCCCATCCTGCTGATACTCACCTGCCATCTGAAACTGGGACTTCTGGATCAAGGGATAGACCACCTCATATCTAACAGCAGAAACGATGGGGGGTGGGGAGCACGTATGACAAAAACAATTGTAATTTAAAGGCTGACCTGTACCACCTATTTTTACACCGAAGTACTCAGGAAACATGCTATGGATCATTTTCGTTCTAAATGTCATGAAGAAGAAACTATGGTAGCAGTTTGTTCAATATGTACTTAACACTGCAGTTTTATGACTCTGTCATATATAGTACTCACCAAAACACCTCTATACTGGGGATGTTGCTGGCAGCACAAAGACATAAGGTACTGAAAAGCAAAGATTTAAGACCCAACAAAGTGATTCCTTCATTTTCAGCACTTTTTTGCCTTGTCAGTTGATCTCAAAAAAAGAAAGCTTTAAAAAACATTTCAGACTATAGGCACCATTCCTGAAGCTTTGCCAAAAGCTTTCTTGTGTCACTGCATTGCGTATCAAGAATTTTCAAATAAAACTATCTCTGAAGGCTGCTTCTGTACCTACAGAAGGCAGCAACTCCCACTGTAATTGCTGGATAGTGGCTCTGAATGACAGGCTGCCATTCTAAAAACCATCAGTACTTATCTTCCCATATAACCACAAAACAACAAGAAATGTGTGAAGAAGGCTATAAGCTGCAGGAGGAACGATCTGGTACATGCTCACAACACTGTTTTGAGCCCTCTCCACTTTTTCAAGTGCTGCATTTTACAGAAAAGCAGCGAGGGTTTGTTTCTTCAGGGGAAATACACCCTGCGCTTCACACGTAAGCCAGCCAAAATGTTGCTGAGTGGCACTTAAGTTCCAATATTCGTTCTCCCCTTGGAGGACAGGCAGCCTCTGCTCTCCTGCAGGTAGCTAGCTGGCTCCTGCTGGCATTGCAGCAGTATGCAGTATGCCCTGCAGATGTAATTGAGGTTAAGACAGGCAGTGCTATTTCTACCTAAGAAATCCCTTCATCTTCACAGAAGGACTTTAACAATAGCAAATGGTAATAAAGTTGAAGTGCTTCTCAAATCTGTTGCTGATTCTGCACTTTTGAAATTTTTTTTTTTCGGTTCAATTTCAGAAATTTAACACAGCTACCAAGAAAAGCACTAAGAACAAAAACCATCCACTCATCTGACAAACCTACACACAACACCAAATAAAGCATCTTGGTCCTGCAGCTTTAATACTGTGCTAGCATTAACAGATTAACTACAGTACATATTCACTGAAAGTTATTTTTATGAAATGCTTTAAAAATCCAAGTAGAATGTAATGCATATGTACATTTCACAGCATTCACTGACTCTGGAAGTCCTATTTAATACAAATGAAACAACAGTTGGCCCTTACTGAAGACATACACTGGCACCGCATTATCTAAGCTTACCTTTTTATGTATTTGATCAATGATCTGGGCCAAGTTTTATTTCATGCTTTTATCCTTTCATTTCCCAGCCAGATTTTCGGAGAACATGATAAACACAGCAATCAATCATCTAAAACCCTGTCAGACTCGATGCAAGTCTCAGTTCTGCTCTTCCCAGCAGCGCACGCACACCGTATTTCCCCTTTGGTTGGTCGAGTGCCTGCCAGTTCCCACCTTCTAAGCAAGATTGCCTTAACAGTCAACTTCATATCCTATTTGCCCTCCTTGGCCTAGGCTATGCTAATTGCCTAGGCTCCCCAATGTAGTCAATGAAGACAGGAAACTTATCTGGTAAGGCATCTATCCCAATACAACAAAAACAACATAAATGTGATGAGTTGCCCCCAAGTGCCTAGTGCTCTCGTGACTGTAGGGGAAATCAAGACACCCAGCACAGAACATGCAAGCAACCTTGGGAGAGCTGAAGTCGGGCAAGCTTAGTTTTCATAAGCAATGAGAAAAAAATATCAATATGCAAAATCATGACCAGTAAGAAGAGCTGAATAGGTAACGATTATCATTATTTCCTCACAATACAAGAATCAGGACAGGCAACAAGCCTAAAAACGACGGGAAGTATTTTCTTACACTATTCTACTGTGAAACTCACTGCTGTAGAACACTATGGAAGCAAAAGTATAAATTGTTTCAAGAAAACTATATGGCATCATTGAAGAAAAAGACCTAAAGGTTAATGAGAACAAAATATGTGGCCACAATTCCGTATCATGTAGACCATCAGCCACAAAATGCCAGATGCTGGAAGAAAGAAAAAACCAAACAAAAAATCCCAACCACTGTGTACCTTCACTTACACCTCCCCTCCGCCCCAAACAGTTGCTATTGACAGCAAGCTGTAATATCCATATGCAGCTGAACTCTGTTTAATAAACTAGTCTTCTAATACTTACTTGCAACACTAGGTGGCAGGGAAAACATCTAGCTCATCTACAGCATTGAGAACCTTGAATGTAGACTCACTTGGCAATAGTTAAGCATTAGTACAATGCAGCAATCTCAATTTCATACAACAGGATTTGCTTTATGTTCCTACATAGCCTTGAGCAACATTTTTGAGTTAAATACTGTGTTCAGAGACCCATATTAGTGGTGCCAGAATACAGGCTAATTCCTTCCCCGAGATACCTTGCCCTCTCCTTTAAGAGCCCATGGACAATTGCTGTATGTTTCTTCCTCTCCAGAAGCAGTTCAAACAAACACAAAATAGATTTGAAATCCTCATGGTCTCCACCTCTGTAAAGACACAGAACCATAATATTTGCCTCATGCCTCTATTTTTCTAAAAAAGTCACTTTATTATTTAAAATTCACATCACTTGTGTGCTACCTGTGAACATACTGCAAAGGGACAATGATGAAAGAAGTTCTGCAACTCAGGCAGTAGCAAAGCAGGCAAGCCAATGCAAATTCTTCTTCAGACAATACTGATCCTTTTTTTTTTCCCTTCTGCAAATGGTAAAAACTTCAGACTTGTAACATTTTGCTCAAGATCTCCCTCAAAACTTGAGAGGAGAAAGGTATGATCTTTCTTCATGAATGCGAGCTCCAAGTTTCAAAACAAACGTGTGTTTATATGTAAAGGACACCACCTCTGCACTGCAGCATAACTTGCTATTTTCCAAATTACAGACATTTCCTAGAATGTTGCTGACATTAAAAGTGAAAATCTGACATTTAACTCCTACTTTGTTCACATATTTAAAGAAAAATGCAGACAATTAGTGGCATGGTTGGTAACACTCTCCCTTTAGAAGAGCAAAATCAGGATAGTCATTCTTCTCATTCAGCTTTGTATCAGTTTCTCAGCTGTATAAGGAGATGCTGATGCCTTCTAGCATATCTTTTAAAAATCTGCAGAAAAAAAAAGCAAGGTCAGCACACTGCTTTTCAAGCAGTGACATACAAGAAGGAAGGTCAAGTAATTAAGCCACAGACTAGAAGTCTAGGGGTCACTGAAACTGATCTTAACACACAAACAAATCACAGAAAGGCACTGAACTGGATTTTGATTTTCACAATGTTTGATAACTGGAAAGTTTGTTTCATTTCTGAAAAATAAGTTAATACAAATTTAAAAAACACTGATGTGCAAGTCTGCTGCATAAAAGGAGGTACATTTTCATACTTTAAAATAGTTTAAAACATTTGTACATTATGAACAGAAATTATTTTATATAAACAAAGAGTGTTTCTTTGCCAACAGCAGCTGTCAACTCCAAAACACAGAATTAAGACAAGAGAACCAGACAGTCTAAGTCACTGCCATTTGTGTCAAAAAAATTATGCCACCCTTTTCTACAGCTCATCATGCTTGTACGTAAATTCCCTTGCAGATATAAACCCATCACCATCTTCATCTTCTTTATCAAATATGTCTTCAACCAAAGCATCATGCTGGGTGTCATTTACCACTGCTCCATGCCTTTCAAATTCTTTCTTCAAGTAAATTTTCACCTATTAGACAAAAAGTGAGAGTTAATGTTTTTAGGCTTATGAAAGAATTGATTACTGTAGCATAAGAGAGGGCCACTATGTTCAGGATGGTAGTAATAGACAATAGATACCTTCCTTCCTCTGCCACTGGCAGAATAATACTTGTCTGACTGATTCTGCAGCCCCACTCAGTGATGAAAGACTCTTCAGTAATATAAATGACAGTAAAACTAGCAGATCAGTTGCCACACCTTTATGGTATCTGAATGAAAAATGAGCCAGGAAAACCTATCATCTGATGTCTACACAGCAAAGTGTAAATAGCTAGGCAGAAGTTATTAGCTACCAATTGGTCAGAGACCCAAACAGCTTTTTCACATCCTAGCATTTTGACAAACCAGTAGATGTAAACAGCCGCCCCAAATCTGTTCACAATCTCAACATTTGCTGCTCTAATAGGAACTACATTAATAAAGGTTTATTTCCAGACATCTCAAAATTTTGAAGGACAAAGATTCAAGGTAGCTTTTAAACAGACTACTGGAACAGTTACTGAGCAGTTTTTTGAACAACGTCAGATTATTTTTACCGAGTTTAAGGTTTAACTATTGAGATCCCAAGTGTTCTAAATTGCAGAGCCTTCTACAAGAATATCAATACCAACATACCCACCTGTTAAACAGATACCACTTATATAACAAGAACTGTAACTGTGGACTGTTACCAGCAAGATAAATGGGCCATGTTTCAGGTCTGTTTTATTCATTTCATATTCTGGTATTTGTTAGGGTCATTGCTTGCATTTCTAATACACAGACACTGGACACACTGACGCTGTCTGATGCACAGTATGAAAGATTAGTCTTTTGGGTCTAGCAAATTGTACCAGCCCCAAATCAAAAAGAATGCAGTGGTTTATCCTAACTTCTCATGGATGAATTCTGCACATCGGAAAAGCAGAAGACTGACAATAAGAGGCAAACAGAAGGTGAATAATGCTGAATACACATCCTTCAGACAGTGAATGCTATGAAACAGGACTGCCCTACAGCAGAAGAATTTCTAGTTCCATTTTATTAGTAAATCAGCACTAACTCCAAAAAGCCCTGAAGTCTGGTTTTATTTCTAAGATGTTTTACTTTATCCAAGTGTCCCATACATGTGGGGCACACATTGGTCACATGCCTATGCCTCAGCTTATCGAGGCCGCTTTTGAACGCCCAGTCCAGCAGTGCCACTGGGATCCAAGGCTCAGTGTGGTGCAGCATAGATGTGCATCCTTGGCTTAGTTTTACTGAAAAAAACCCCCTATTGTTAAGGTGTAGGAAAGTATGTGAGCTGAAGCCATGCAAGAAAGGCAAAGCACAGACAGGAGCTTAATTTCTGAGCCAGGAATAATAGTTCAAGAGCATTCAGTAGGGAAGATACCAACACAGAAAGGCATAAAACTCCAAAGGCAAAAAAAAAGCAGAGAATTGGAAGGCAGCAACATTGAAAGTAGTCTCCAGGGAAGAAGAGAGACTCACTGTTCCCCACATGACTAACGACCACCTGGCCAGCAATAACTTTTTAGGTGTCTTACCATTCATGATAAGCGTATCAGTTCAGTAGTTATGCTAACAACTCATTAGCATTGCCCAATAAATAATTGCTTTAAGCACTCTTAAATAGCATGTATTCTGCTTGCAGAGTTGCTCTGTGCACAGTAGTAGCTAAAATCTAACCTGTGTTTAGATACTTCCCTAACAGGATCAAGTTAAGCTTATCTTTCCCTTTCCACTATCTCATCCTGGTAAGTTTGCTCACAAGGGTAACCCACCTACCTCTTGCTTGGACAGTTTCCAGTCATCGTTAAGATCCATCTCCTGGAATGACTCATGAGACCTTGGTCCATTCCTAATTTCTAGAAGGTCAATGTTGAAAATCAGCGTGCTCTCAGGTGGAATTTTTCCTGCCCAAAATGATAAACATGGAGAAAAGTTAAAAACAACTACATATTCAGTGCCGTACAAAAGCCATATGCATCAGAGCAATGTTCCAGTAATCCTACTACTTTCAAAACATCCTTGTTACTTCAAATTGCAGGATAAGTATCTGTAACAGTGGTTAAGTGTAACTATTTCAGAGTGTAGCCTGGACCCTGAGCAGCCCTTACAGCACTTTAGATGCAACTAGTTTTGTTAGAGACGTGTTGATGTGAGCTCATATTCAGCAATCTTCATCACAGGTTTGAGACAACATTCTTGAATCTTTTTTTCATGGCCAGAGCCAGATAGAGTGCAAGTGGAAAACAGTGAAGGGGACCAGCCAGCCAGCCAGGTGGCCACTACCGCAACATAGAGCCAAGACCGATGGACAGGGTAGCAAGAAGGTAGAGTTCAGTCCTCCTGATACATCATAACCCCGCCAGTCTCCAGATTCCTCTCCACTGTCAATTGACACCTTGTACCCGCTATTCTCCCACTGGAAAAACCCTTCTTGCAGAGAAAGGCAAAAGGGCAGCAATGCTATCAGTATCCCACAGCTGTCTCTGTGTGGACTGCCACACAAAGCACTGAGCTATTTTCAAACACACAGCAGAAACTAAGTATATAAACCTGCTCAGAAGACATGTGTTGGCATCATTCCATTTTTGATGCTGGTGAACAGACTAATAATTTCCTAATAGTGCCAAAGACCATCCCCTTCCTCTCCCCCAGATTTGAGTTTATCAGGCATTGGCTTTTACAATGGTGTGATATGCCTTCACGCTGATGGCTGAAGCTACAGTCAAATACCTTTTAGCACACCACTTTGCTCCTTATATGTAGAGAGGTTGAATAGGACAAAATATATTTCTATATTGGATGGCAGCACCCAAAAAATATTCCTGTGCCTTTAGAAGATAGGGAAAAAACTAATACACACCTACTATTTTGGAGCTATGGTGTTAAATACACCCTGAGCTGCAGCAACAAATGGGCTTGTAGATTTCTGGGATGAATAAATGTGCAGAACTTCTAGAAATACAGGGCACAGTGGCCTGCTTAGAGTTTGGAACACAGGTAATTTTTCTGAGCATTACAGAAAAAGGCATCTGACTCACCATTCAAGTCAGACAGCAAGCAAGGCACTAGGTGGGAGGCTAGTGAAATTACGTACATTCAGAGGAAAGCATGAAGAATGTGGAATAATTCTGTCTTCAAGGGCATCATTTGAAAATAGCAACATAATTATGTTCAAATACTTCAAAGTTTTCCTAAAGCAAGTAATTTCTTACAGCAGCTAGCAGTGTTTACTTGTTCGGCCTTGCACTAAACACAGAGATGAGGCTTGCAAGTCTTTGAAGAACAACTGTAGTCCTTTACATATTCATCAAGACAATTAGGCCTGTGATGACTACGTGAGCACTGCAACTTAATATCTTTTTGTGGAAAAATTTACAGTTGTGCCCTGCATACAGTCAATTAACTGACCACCACAAGTCTCCTGTTCTCTACTAGGAACATCATTACTTCTAATACTATCTCTTGAACCCCAAACCACAGCTTCTAGAAAGAGATGTTTTAAAAGGATACTTTCAGGAAAGGAGGGTATGGAGTATGCTTGGAGTAATATAGAGTACTACTTAGCCTATGTTCAGCCCTACTTGCCAGAAGATACAGGCATGCAAACACTTCTCATTCCTAAAACAGTCTCAGATTAATGGGAGAGGGCAGTCGCAGGAAGGATTATGTGTTCCAAGACATTTATCCTTTCTGCTTTGAAACCTTGCATCACCTTAGGTCATTTGTGATAACTGTTGTCATGACAAAACATTCTAGTAATTGCTCAAAAAAAAAGTTAACTAAAACAAACTCCCTAAAGCAGAAAAAGTAACTTTCCTGCATCTTTCAAACTGCCACTCATTTAACTGCAAATTGCAGATCTGGCCCTCCTATTAAAATAGGAATCTGGAAACGTTTGAAAGGAAAATGCCCAAACACCATCAGTAGCAGACAGGTGGAGAAAACACTACAAACAATGCTTTTATCTGTCTGTACATCATTCAATACATTTTCAGTAGATGCCAGCATGACTGCCCATGTACCTGCATATCTCACTGTGGATAACAGGGACCACGGCCCAAACTGAAAATAGCTAAGAGGGAGAGAATTAAATGTCCCTGTATGGAAAAAAAAATGGTGACTTTTCACTGTATCAGCTAAGAACTGCTTGGGCAGCAGTACAGGGAGTTTCTTCAGGTTCTAAAAGAAACCTGCAAACAAGAACAAGGCTTGCACATGCACATTCATGAAGTATTACCACAAACACAGATGCAACAGCCAAAAAGCCAACTGTTACCTAAGCAACCCCTTCTAGCTTGAC
>NW_009213081.1:0-2452 GCF_000690835.1 Fulmarus glacialis | reverse complement strand
TACCAAAACACCCCCCCCTTTTTAGTGAGAAAAAAAGGGGGGGGGGGGGGGAAAAAAGGCAGAGCACTGTTTAGCACAGCACTAACAGAAAAGACACTCAGAGCATACAGCACAGCAGCTACCATCAATTCCTATTTTTTTTCCTGCATTCACCGCATAACCACTTAATGGTTATTTCTGCAGAAAATAAATTTGTGAGAAAGAGCACCTCCATCAATTTTTCTTATTTAATGGAATCAGCCTGGAAAGCTTGAAAGCCTGCTAACCTCTTTGGCCAAGAAAAAAAGTAAAATACAGCGATTAATAACAATTAAAGTAAGCGAAGGACTTCAGGTGTTTTACCTTTCCCTTCTTTTCCATAAGCAAGGGCTGGTGGAATAGTTAGCTTCCGCTTCTCTCCCACACACATGTCCTTCAAACCTTTGTCCCAGCCTTTGATAGCTTCCCTTATGCCAAGTGTAAACCACATAGGTTGACCATTGTTATGCTTGTGACTGGAAAAGAACGCAATAAAACACTTAGTCTTTAGACAGCAAGTTCCATAAGAGGCACGTGGAACAGATGGAAGATGCCCACAGCACAGATATATAATTAAAACCACACCACTATTTGGCACTTTGGCATTTCTTAAATGAAAAACCTAGACTTTTAAAGTCTTTAAAACTTATGCCTTGCATGACAGGGTTCCTTAAGAAGTGGAAAGAAATAAAACAACACAGTGTTTATGACAACACTGAGCAACCTGGATCCTCACCTTCACTTCCCTGACCATCTATTTCCACTTTGAAACTGATCAGACTAGAAAGGCATTTCTACTTAAAAATTTACATTCAAGGCCACACATATTCTTTGGTAAACTGCAAATCAAGAACCAGCTTGGTCATGATTACAATATACCTTATAACATGCTTAGAAGAATCAGCCACATCTCTTCCAAAAAAGCCATTAGAAAAAAAACAACTACACAACAGATAGTCTAGAAAAACAGAAACAGATGCATGCAAAACATTACAGTTTAAAATAGGCAGACAAGCCCCTTTTCCAATTTAACCAGGTGGTACACCAGGACTACTTTCACTCTACTGACAGACACGGAATTTTAAGAGCTCGATTTACAGGTCATGCAGGAAAGGTGCTTAAAAAGAAAACAGAGCACTTACAGAAGTTAGTCAGCAGCAAAAACTTAGAGTGTCACTAGAACTCCTTTTAGAGAGGCAGGTTAACTACAAGAGAAAATTAGTCAGATTTTAGTTTAAATCGTCTGCAAGAGCATAAACATGCAAAACATTGTCTTTTTTTTTTTTTTTTTAATATGTTCCATAAAAGTAGGCTTCAGACATAGCCTACAGATACTTGAGCATTTTGCTGTCTCCCACTATTAACACTTCGTTGATGTTTTACACGAAAGGCAACATTAGCAAGTCGTTGCAGGCTCTCCGCAGACTCCCGATTCCTCCTACTTGCATTACTGTGGCTCTGGTATGTTGATTTGTCTGGTCGGGTGCAGGTGAAGAATATGCCGTTTCAGTAATGAAAAGGTGTCATTGTGCTGCCTGTAGTAGAAGGATATATATATATCCCCTTTTTTTTTTAAATTAGAGTCAGACTTCTCCCCTAGAAGTTTGCTTTAGAAACCAGACAGAAATTCATGCATAGCAGAAGACTTATTAAACGTCTGAGATCACATACCAAAACCGGTGTCTAAATTGCAGAAGAGGATGCCTAACATCCCCATCTTTTAACAAATGCCACATGGCTCTGCTTTCTACAGACTAACCAGGAAACAAAAGGTAAATGATATTTAATTTATAGCCTCAATTTGGCAAAGGGAAAGGAGATAAGCTTTACCGTTGGTGTTCATCTTAAACAGCATTGTGAGTCAGTGCTTCCTAAACTGTCAAAGTATAAAGGCAAACCAAACTTTCTGAAAATAGGTGTCAGTGGAAAGGGTCCCACACGTAAGTTTGTGCAGCGTTATTTAAGCTATTTTAATTCAATAACAAATAAAATCTAGAGCATGCTATGAACATGCGTGCATTGCTTTTGTTTCCTTGCACACAGATAAACGCAAGTTTTGGGCGTTTTGGGAGGGAGGGGTAATTGTAAAAATAAAATTAAAAGCCACCCGCCCTCAACAAAACACTCCTCACAGAGCTATTTCGCAGATGGATTGCGGGCCACTGTGAAGGGTCCAGATGCAGGAAAGCACTGCCAGAAGAGATCACCTACATTAAAATACATATCAAGATATATATGGATTTTTTTTTTTTTTTTTCCCTACGCGCAAGCTCACCCACCAGCCCGCTCGAAGGCGAGCCGCCCGGGGCGAGCTACTTACGTGGAGTGAAACATGGAGCCATCCCTCTCCAAGTAGCCCTCGTAATGAACCAGCATCATATCCCCCCACTTGGTCCTCCTGTGGCAGAGGAACGGCTTCTGCAGCACCTCCACC
>NW_009213080.1:12615-12948 GCF_000690835.1 Fulmarus glacialis | reverse complement strand
GTGGCTGTGTGGTGTTTGGTTGCCTGCCGAGTTAAACCACAACACACATGTAGCCTGCTTAAAGTGATGAATATATTTTAAATGGTTCTCAAACTATAAAGCTATATGAAGTGTCAGCAGTGTTCATAAGGTTTTTGTTTTGGTTTTCAGTTTTTTTCAAATGGATGTCGCTAACAGAAGTTTAGATTGAGAAGTTTCCTTTCAGAACCTGTAGGAGGGGAAAATGTGTTAAAGTATATCAAACATTACCAAACGTCAGCTATAAGAAAATATCAGCAGTTTTTTAAGTGAAAGATACTTTAATCACTCTAACAGACACAAAAATCTTCCTTA
>NW_009213080.1:4470-12595 GCF_000690835.1 Fulmarus glacialis | reverse complement strand
CAGGAAGATACAACTCACATTGATTATGTGGAAACCTATAGGAAGCAAAAGTAATTACACTGATTTGCATACCTAAATTAACATAATTGTTTTTAAATACTAACAGTTTAAAATCCCAAGCGAGTTTTGGACTGTAATTGTAATGAGTGTGGGTTACAGGAAAAAACAACAGTTCAGCTTCTCCAGTAATCCATCTTACTAAGGATACAATTTTAATTTCGCACTTTATTACTGTTTAAAGCATATGCCACACAAGTGTCATTGTACATCTCTAGTCGTCTGAGGAGTAAGGAGATTTTATATCATTGGAAAGACTATCTAAATCTTTGCTTACCAGCTTCCTGAAACACAACAGTTTATGTTTACACGGAGTACACACTGCATTTGAATGTATTCTTTGAGTGGTTGAGAGATTTTGACAAGAAGTGTTTGGAATCTTTGTGATGCTATTGGTTGGAGTCACTTCACGTAACTTCAAACATCTGCATCTGATATAGCTCCCTTCAGCTTCTTTGGTAGTTAGTACAGAGAGATAGAGAGGGCTAGAGATTTCATATCATTTGGCAGAAAATGTCTGCCAAATACTTCAGGTGTGCCTGTCTTTTTCCATTAAGAGAGCCTCAAGGGATTTGTTCACATGATGAAGTCATCGGAACAAATCCCTTGGATGAATCCTACTCTATATTCCCAAACTGTCCATCATATTTGCATGCTATGTATTCTGTGCTTCCTCCCTTAGCAAATCTTGTCCAGAGTCTGAAGCTGAGTAAATGTAGAGAAAATACTTACAAAATGCTTACAAAACAGATGTGTGTATATGTGCATATTAGCAGGCAATATAGAAGCAGATGGTACTCGAGTACTATGCACGATAAATGCCACTGCTTCTATACACTGCTACAGATATTCGGTCCAGATAGTACAGGTTGGCTACAGTCATTAGTGTCTGACGTTAGTGGTAATGGGTGTTTCACTGTGGATGTTTGTTCTTAGCCAAGAAAAAATGAGAAATTATTTGAGGTTGCTACTTCTTTTTAACTGAAGAAACAAATATTTTTAGTTCTATAAAAAAATACACACATCTTTGATGCTATTTAGGGGAATTTTTAAATATTTCTTTTATTAAGGTGTTGAGTATGACAGTGGATCCCATGAAAAATCTCCCAAATCACTGTCAAAAAGACACTTTCAGTTCTTACCAATTATGACAATAAATGCCAGTTGTTATTACAATAGTAGTATAAAATATTAGGGGAGTACTTACAAAAATATCCTCATCATGGTACCAGTTTGCACAAACTAGAAGCATTATATTTTGATGGAAACATTTCAGAGACTATCTGATATCTAAAATTATGATTAAGTAGACTAAGTGTATCAGGAAACTGCAGATAAAAAACCTTCTGGATGTTGGTCTCTAAACCTGTTTGCTCAGTCCCTCATTAAATTTGCACAAAACAGATTAATTTTTTCAGCCACCCTCATCTTTATTCATCAATGCAGATATCTTTTTTATTATTAAAAATTCTGTGACCTATTAAAAAGTACTTACAGTATAATGAATATTTACGGCTATCTACAAACTGCTTTATACCTTCGATCTTATTTTCTCATTAAGTACAGATGTATAGGCTTTCACATATCCACAGAGGAATTCACTGCAGTTTGTCACTTCTCTGTGCATATTGTGCTCAGCACTGCAGTATTTTTCTGCATTCTCTAAGTTTGTAAAACATCTTAGAGTAAAAGTTAATTATATTAAAATACTTTAAGAAAATAGGATATCTACTCTCATAGTTGGAAAAAGACGAATTATTTTCCTCTCTGTTAAGAATTTGGGGGAAATATATGTTTAAAGGAGTCTATACAACCATTAAGAAAATGGGACATGATCTGCTGTCCCACGAAATGTATGGGATGAACTGTTCAGCAGAAATCATTAATGAAGTTTTATTTTCATTTTGTTTTACTTAAATTCACAACTATCTTATGTTAATTCAAAACAGTTTTTATACTCTCAATGTTCTAAAAAGCCCCGAATGCTGAATTTCTTACCTGCTTTTGGTGAAGCCCAAGCATCTCAGAGAGTACAATATTACAGTAGGGTGTAATGGGAGTCAGTGCTTATTGATAAGTAAGTCTTGCTGCCAGCAAGGGCTTATTTAAGGAAGCAAAAGGCAAAATCTTCATATGTCAATGGCTTAAATAGTATTAATAGTGGAATGGTAACCAAATATAATACTCGAAAACACCAAAAACCTCAAAAGTTCTTTCATTTATTGTTGTCCTGGTTCCGGCTGGGACAGAGTTAACTTTCTCCCCAGTAGCTTGGGGGGTGTGCTGTGCTTTGGGGTTAGTATGAAAGGAGCGTTGATGGCCCATTGATGCTTTGGCTGTTGCTGGGTGATGCTTGCACGGGGCGGGGGGAGCACAGCCGGGGTGGTGGACCCAGCTGGCCAATGGGGTATTCTATACCATCTGACATCATGCTCAGTATAAAAACCAGGTGGAGGTGGGGGCTCGCCCCCCCGTTCGTGACACGCGGTCGGCGGTCGGTGAGCAGTTGCATTGTGCATCGCCTGCTTTGTATATTCTGTTATTGTTGTTGTCCTCACTGTTAC
The DNA here is from genome assembly GCF_000690835.1 of Fulmarus glacialis. Classification (NCBI taxonomy): domain Eukaryota; kingdom Metazoa; phylum Chordata; class Aves; order Procellariiformes; family Procellariidae; genus Fulmarus; species Fulmarus glacialis. The sequence continues at coordinate 9,974 of NW_009213080.1, read as the reverse complement.
TATTACTGTTCTATTTTGTTTTATTTCAATTATTAAACTGTTTTATCTCAACCCGGGGGTTTTCCTACTTGTGCCCTCCCGATTCTCTCCCCCATCCCACCGGAGGGGGGGGGAGTGAGCGGCTTCGTGGGGTTAAACCACGACAATAGTGTTTGTTTATTTTTAGGTTTTGAAACTATTCATGGCACAAAAAAGATCTCAGAAGATGCTCAAATGAAAAAACATTAAAAAGTATAGTTTCCCCATCTTAACACTCATAGATCCTTATCCAAGGCTATATTCAAGGTAGAAATTGTATGGACAGAATGAGGCCAAGGACTATGACTGTTCTTCATTGTGTTTTACTGGGCATGTCTGATGGAGGAGGATCCACTGAGATAAGTCTTATTTCTGACTGCTTAAATAAGATTCTGCTTGTAAGGAGTCAGAGAGAGCCACCTGAGGCCCATCCACATCCCAGTCATATGAACTATAAAGATGGAGAGCAAGTGGCTCTCTTGGCTAGTGCAGCTCCACTGAACGTGATAGCAACATCAGTATTCAGTTAGGTACAGATACTTAAGTCTTCAGTGTCTCTGTAGTCTGCAAGGCAGTTTATCACTCTTCCAAAAAGAAGGCATTGCTACATGAAATACATCTTCATAATGTTTTCATCTTTATTTGAAAAGCGAGCGTGAACGTCATTTACATCCAAAGGATTTGAGAGAAATATTTTTGATGTGCTGTAATAGAATTACGCTAAGTTGTCTTTAGAATGAAGAAGAATTTCTGTAACAAAGTGACTTTCCCAGAAAAAAAATTAGTGCCATATATCTCATTCTTCCTTCCATCTCTTTGCTTTAGTTAGTTCATGACAGAGTTTGACCATTACTGACAAGAGTATTTCTAAATAGTTCTTAGCTGTCACCATTAGTTTCCTTCTTCTGTAGGAACCTTTCATGTTGAAGTATGTATTCATATTGAATACATTCATTGTAGATACCATGCATCGAAAATTGAAGATAATAGTTTGATTATCAATTATTAGAAGGATTTAACTGTAATTAACAGTCATTTTACCTTTTTATCATGGAAAATGACTTTGGTAAGCTTGAAAACCATTTTTCAGTTTATTATCAAAAGTCCTTCATAAAGAAAATCGGAGCTCAATTCTGTACTTGATGCAGTAGACAGGAATTTTGCCATAGGCTTTGGTAGTATAGAAAAAGGCCCCTGTTCTTAGATTTTAAATCATATTAAAATTATTATACAAACGTTAAATATTTCTGGAACCTGTTTTTAAGTAGTTTTAAAATATTTCATTGCCAAATGCATGCTATTTTGATAGCATGTTTCAGCAAAAAGAAGTTTCGTTTTCTTCTCCATAGAATTTCTTAGGTTGACTTCATCTTTCGAACATTCAGCTGACAAAACTGTTGATGATTTTGTAAATAAGAGAAAATCAAGATGATGGATTAAAAAGTCTTTTAAAGTTAAGAGTAAGGATTGCAAATAACTTTCTCTTTTGATGAAGACATCACATGAAGATAAAACACATGGGCAGTCCAAAGACAGGAAGCTTTTCAGCCATCAAATATTTAGAGTACCAAAGGAAAAGTTGGTTGACTCTGCAGAGAAATACCTCAGCAAAGTGGAACGCCCATAATATTTCACAGATTTCCTGAATTGACTACCAGACTTCTAAAATTGCCATGAAACAGAGAAAATATGTGTGAGTGGGATATTTTTGGAACTAGAGGTTGAACTTAAGACCTGGAAAAGTTCTTTATTTATAAGAACTGTTTGCTCCTCTCCAGACATTTTTTCCTGCTTTCTCTAATCCATTGTAGGTCAAACCACAGCTAAGTCTTCATGTTTTGACAAGCTGCTTGATTTCTTAGTTATGATTAAAAATATTTCTATAATCTTCCTGGTAATAGGAATCATAAGAAAGCTGCAAAATGCTTCCAACATATAATAGTAAAGAAAAAAGCTTATTCTGGGTTTTACTTAACTATTTTTTCAAGGTCCTCTAACAAATGCATTTAATGCTTCAGTGAAATTTCCTCAAAATAATTTTAATTTAAAGGATGAGCAAAAGAAGTAAGTTGCTATGTGTTTTCCCTGACCTCCACGATAATTATGAAAGAAAGAAGGAAAAAAATCAATTCACTACACCTAACTAATAAACCTCTAACAGAATGATTTTCTTTAATTTTTAAACAAATTCTGTTACACTTAGATTTCTGCAACATAATAGGATAGTAGATAAATTACATGACTGTAATATACTTTCTTCAGTTCTGAACCCCACTTTAGGCCAAGTAAACATCTTTGAATTTAGTAATTTGCATATTTCAAATACTGACTTAATTTGAAAGACATTACAATTGAGCAGAACAATGAACTACTAATTATGGCTTATTCTCTTTTTTCCCTTTTGTCTTTTGTTCAATCATCTACTCTCTTTCTACGGACTGCAGTACATTGTATCAAATTTTATCCTGCTAGTGGCAACAGACTAATCATTTTAATTCCTCTTTGGCTAATAACCCCTTGATCCGTAGACACCTGCTACACTTTATTCTCTATTTCTCCTTTCTCAAAAAGATTTTTCTTAGTTTCTTCTATAGCTGGAGAGCTTTCTCTACCCAATTTGTTCTGAGTTTGAATTTCATGTCATGTCTGTCTCAGAGTAAATGTCCTCTATGTTGCTGATGACAGCTAGGCAAAACTTTATGGATTTTTTTAAGGTATCTTTTTTTTCTTCTATTCCTTGTTGTCTCACCAATCTTTTGCTTTTAAAAGTCATTTGTAGATTTTAGGTCAACGTCCAACTGTAGCAGCCAGTGCAAAGGAAAGGATTTTCATTTGTGATGCTTATCACTTATGCAACAAAAGAAAATGAGAATGATTCAGACCAGTCTTATATCCTGAATGCATATGAATTTCCTGAAGAAATCAGATACTAATATCTTAATGGAAGAATAGTTACAAAGTCCAGTGGAAAATATAAAGTTTTCATGCTCACTTAAAAAGATTAGGATAATTTTCATTGATAATGAATCAGTGTAGTAGAAAGAACTGTAACACCTAGGAAAAATGCGCACAATATCTATTTTGTTACATAGCATCAACTGGAAGACAGTAGAGTTAATTTCACAAAATATTTTCTTTATAAATTCTCATTACAATAATCTGATAAATTACAGAAGTATTCACAACCTGTTCCCTGCAAAATGTATTTTTGAAAAGCAGAATCCTTTAGCTGTATTTTGAAAAAGTGCATGTGATGCTAGGAATTTTGTTTTCAAGCATTAAAAGATTTATATTTTTACTAATTAGGTTAAAAGGAAAATGAGACTCTGGGTTCAGGCAGTTTTAGATTGCCAGCATCTTTTTCTAATTTTGGCAGATGAAAGTAAGTCACAGATTTTTGCTGGGGCATTCTGCATGAGGAAAAAAAAGAAATGTGTGATTGAAACTTACTGGCAATATTCTCTAGTATTTGCATCAAGGAGAACACGAAACATAGAAAATAACTTCAAGTCCTCTTTAGATTTTTATTCTAGTCCAGAGTGTTCTCCTAAGTCTTTAACTTAAAAGAATGGATATGACGATTTGTTCAGTTGTGAAAGTACCATCATTACAAGATAAAGAGACACTGTATGGAGGCTCTCGGTGGGAATCCCTCTCCTCCTAACATTTCGCTTAATCTGAAACAGGGATTCCAAAGTCCATGAGTAAAAGCAGGTACCACTCACCTGCACTAAGAAAAATTACTCTTCCCACCACTAGACAGTAATAGAGGACCTGCAAGGCAAAGCAGTCTCAAGGTTACTTTCTCTCCAGAGCCTTAATTTACAAGGCAGTCATGCACTGCTTCTCCAGACCACCAGGTAGGGAAAATAGCTTGATTTTTTAATGAAAGTGCAACATTTCTGTACAGTGGGTCTCTTACTGTCAAAGTCACTGTCAGCAAGATAAATGTTGATGGAAGTATTGCTAATGTGACAAAACTGTAAAATCCATCAATATACAGTCCACACTAGCATTGCCTATGACAGTTTTCCCACTGGAACTCCAAAGTGATATAAATTTTATTTTTAACACAGTGTTCATAAGCCAGAAAGTATTCAGTGATGGAAATCATATCCATTCATTTGAATTCAGAGCCCTATAATACAGATGGCCAACTCTCAGGTTTATCTGTAATGTACCCCCTCCTTTTGCTTAGAAATCTTAACAGGCTCTGACCAAGGGAAAAGAATTCCAAGTAAATTGGAAGGTTTTCTCTACTTTTAGGTCAGATGCTGAAGTAGTTTCAGTGGAGTGTCATTGGTTTACAACATCTGAGTAGCAGAGCCATTGAGAGGGAGGTAGATTATCTATTTGACTTCCTCATCTATTATGAATAATTCTTATGGGGGTGTGTAGGGTTTTTTCCTTTTCTTTTTTTCTTGCATTTACAAGCATATACCTTTGTTATGTGTTCTATTTAAAGTGTTCTAATAATATCATAAGATCAGATATAATAACACCAAATTTATTACGGGGATTTATGCAAGCCACAAAATGTCATAGCTGGTGTGTATATACAGTGACATCTAAAAAAGGTCTTAAATCCGGGAGATATTAAAAAGTGTCATAAAAACCAGAACAAAGTAAACATGAACTAAACAAGTCAATAGATATTTAAGTAATTTTAATGTCTTCTTACCAGACTGCTGGTATAGACTGGTTCCTATATCCTTGGTATAGGAACAAACAGTTATAATAATGTAACAGGTAGGGCTTCATAATTTTATGCCTTTTTTCACAAGAATCTAACAATCTTTTCCCTACTACTATAAGCAGTTTAAGTTCTGAGTTTGGTCATGGAGTTAATATGGCCAACTATCAAAACCAACAGACTACATTTACAGTATGTGGCACAAAATGCTATTATTGAATTTGTGGTATTTACTCCTTCCCAATTACAATAGTCTCAGGAGAAAGCAATTACATATGATGCTAACTACTTTCTGCTTGCTTGGACAAAATTATCCATTTAAAAATAAATATTTGATGATTATTTCTGATTGACAGAAAACTAATCAAATAATAATGTTGTTAATACATAAAATCTGGGTTGAAATTTCTAATGCCAAATGTTCTTTGAGATTCATGAGTAGCCTAGCAGTTTGGAATAGAGAAATATCAGCACAATAAGAATTATTTTTAAATGTTTTAAAAAAATATTATAGCTATGATTTAGGGCCAGTTTTATTTAGGGCAGATAAAATGCCAACAGCAATACAGAAAATTGGAAGCAATCAAATAAATATATATGTTCCTTTTAATGGAGAAAAGTTTGACTATTTTATTTCTTTTTCTATTTTTTTTCCCTGCTTCACCTAGGAAGATAAGATTGAGATTTTGCACCTACTCAGTACAATTCTGTGTCATTACACACAATGTTTCTCTAAATGCAATAGAAACAAATGGTAGTAGGCAGTAGTCTGCTCAGAAATTTGATTTCCGGT
>NW_009213080.1:0-4452 GCF_000690835.1 Fulmarus glacialis | reverse complement strand
TTTCCAAAATCCTTGTCTTTCTGTCATGCAGACACACAGCTGCAGAAGAATGACACAACTGACATTGTGCTTGCATTCAGTTGGAAAGAAAACCTTTCTTTCAGGCAATTTATTTCATGATCAGCTTTAACATTATCACTCTTCTCCTGAGCTATGGCTTTACAGTCTGCTGTTACATTGTTTGTAACTATTGCAAAATAGAATGCAAATAAACACACCTTCCCTCCAATTAGCCTCACACAAAGACCTGTTAATGGCAGCTTTTAGTGTTTTATTGTGAAAACAAATTAATTTGTACCTAGCTATAAGATATTAAACAGTAACTTAGTGATCAAATTAAGAAGTCCCCACATCTTGGCCTGAAACGATTTTTAAAACTGGTCTAGAAGCCCTCTGTGACACAGATTGCATGGCTAGATATATTTAAAAGCTATTGGAAAGACTCCAACAGCGCAGAAGAATTTAATCTTCATATTTCAAAATAAATGTGAGATGGCTTAGACAACATTTAAGCTGGTTAGTATGACAGAAATCCTGGACAAAGTTGATAAGGGACACAACTGGTAAAGTATTAAAAGATTGTAACTTAATTAATGGTAATGAAAATAGCTTTATGAAAATTAGGTCTTTTAAGACAAGACTGATATATTATTTTAGGAGATTATAACTTGGTTACTGTGGAAACCTAGTAAACTTAAGACTTCTGAAAGACAATTTACTTCATGCTGCATGATGTGATTAGAATAACTGTACAAAACAAAGTACTTTGTGTTTAGAGGTGGTCAACTAATCACAGGAAGAAAATGAAAAAAACAATTCCTTCACTAATAAAATTTATACTGTTTTACTCCATTTCCATATAAAAACATGATTGCCTGCTTTATTACAATCTATTAGGTGAAATGATTTAAGTGGCCCATCATATTTACTTTGACTAACAGGACATTAAGATTAACTATGATCTCCAGGTTCCCGCTCGTATCAATTGAAGTTGAAAGCACTTTGTTCTAGCACAGAAATTTCATTGGATGAGATCCTAATGACAAGACAAGTAATTATCTGTTATAGCAACTCAGCTGGGGACATCATGTCATTTTAGTCTATTCTAAAAACTTTCAAAGCAGCTATTTCATGCAAGAATTGCTGGTGAGCACAATATCGTTTCACCTACCTACCACAAAATGTAAAAAATTACCAATATGGGGGACCATATGTGTAAAACGTGATAGAATCATAAAGGTTATATCTTTCCTTTTCTTTTTTTTTTTTCTTGTTAAAAAAGAAAAAAAAAATACATTTCTTGGTTTTCTTGTCTTATGTTCTCTTTCATCTCACCTTATTGCTTCCTCTTCATTTTTCACACCTTAGAAAGTTAAAAGAAAAAAAAAACCTCTGGCTTTTTACCTCTTTCTCCAATTATGGCCACAAATAAGCAACTTTTCAATGATCTTGTGGTCATTCAAAAATCCATCAAATTATTCAAAGGAATAGCAATGTTAGCATTCCAGTGTGCTGTTTAGATACCAATTCAAGCAATTACATTCTGCCTACTTAAATCTCCCCCTGTATTTCATTTGGAATAGTATGTTCTTCGTTTCCTATGCTAAATAGGATCCTGATTGTGAAAACACTGGTTTATGTCAGCAACACAATTGATCTCAGGGGAACTGCCCGTATGTTTGCAGCAGTGGGTTACTGACTTCTCTGTCTCTTTCCCAAGTTCAGTGGTACTTTGGGTTGAGATACGGGGCTGATATCAGTAGCTACACCTGACAGATCATAGCAAGGAATAGCATTTCTGCTATTGCTGTGGAAGGTGTCTGGAACATCAGGTCATGTGGAAAAATTAGAAGATTGCTCTTGCAATGAGCAACAGAAAGGAAGAAGCTCTACCACAGGACTGAAGTTGTTAAATGTCCGAGAATGACAACATCGAAGGTGGCAACTGTAGCAGTGGATTTCTGAGCATAAGGCCTGCCTAAAATTGGCCTAGTAATTAAAAGACGCAGAACCTGTAAGATGATTTTTATTCAACCCGCATTTTCTCTATACCTACCTTGAGGATGTGTATTCTTAAATTCTTGGGTTCCATCTATTAGAAAAACACAGCAAAAGTACAGGTTAGTATTAGAAAATAGTTTTAAAGAATTGCATTTACCAAGCATTTATTTATTTGTACATATTTATTTATTTGTATTTATTTTCTCTTACAAAAGAATAAAGTACAAAGTGAACCATTTGTTTCTTGTTTTTATAATAGAAAGCTAAGAATATTACTTAGTATTTAGGGAACCAGACATTCACAAAGACAAGAAATGTAGGTAATTTGTTGAAAATTATGTAAAAGTCAGCTATATATAACATTTTTAAGAGTAATTCCTTTCCTGTATATGTTTTCCTTCCTACATTGGGTGCAGAATAAATATTTTGAATTAAACGAGATACTGAGAAAGCATTAGTTTAGAAAAAGAGCATCTGTCAGCTCCTAGATTTTTTATAGTGAATTTGCTGACTACCTTGTTTCTTTATTATACTGAATATTATCTGTTCTTCCATTGTTCAAATTGGACTTGTCATAATGACATATTTCTTATTAGACACTAGGCCTGTAAGAATGGATCCTAGCTAAAAAGAGTAAGATTCTTGAGGGAAGTTCTGTGATACCACCACCCTCAAAATGTTTCTGAGTTTTGCAATTTTCTTTAACATTTTCATTTTTAAAGATAAGTTACTGTATCATTTGGTGACATTCTAGTCTTAGGAGACAGCAGTAAGGACTTTAAAAATTAAAACACCAGCAGCTACAGAGATAACGGTCTACAAGCTCAATCTAGAGAAAAAATCACGTAACTTCTCCATTAATTATAAACTCTTCTGCATCCAGACCTTAGAGAGACATTTAAAGCACATGTGCCCACATTTATCACTGTAATCTAGAAAAATTCTTCCCAGTTATTATGGGGAGACGCCTTACTTTTCCAATAAACAATTTTATCCATAGCTTAAAGTTTTCCCTCTAGAAACACATCAAAAGAACTGAGTCTTGCTAAGATTGAGCATGCAAAGTGTTTGCTGCCTAAATATGACTACCAAAGATGCAGAACTGAACTGAAAAGAGATGGAAGTTACAGCTGCAGTTTTCTTTTTAGCAGAAATAGAGGTGTTTTCCGCCTCTCTCTCTTACTCACCCTAACATGCAACATCTTGGCAGGTGTCTTTCTAAGGATTAAAAGCACTTGGGTTTAATCCTCTTTCTGCCCATGGAAGAATATTACTCCCCTTTCAGAAGAGAGCTCTCACCACCTATCTCATGGTTTTGAGAGAGTACAGATAACAGGATTAGGTGTCATATGGCCACACACAGAAAAACACGCATGGCAGATCACAACATTCAGTTATAACTCAAAGTACATTGATTCAGATTATGATTTCTTCTTGTTGCATCGAGTGGTGCCTGGAGCTTGGAATGTCCTCCGCTGCATGAGGGGAGACATGGCCCATCATCTCCCTTCCACAGGGGCCTGTGGCTTTCAGGCTGTGTTTTGTATTGGGTTTAACATTTCAAGGTGTTGGCAGCAGAGGACTGCAGGGCGGCTTCTGTGAGGAGCAGCTTGGGCTGCCCCGTGCCAGACACAGCTGTCACGAATGGATGGTTTTAAGGCCGCGTAAAGAATCACTGGCAAAGGTATTGGCAAAGGGTGATTTTAATAGAAATTTATAGAAACGTGACGTAACAGAATTTGATGGCAAGGTTCACTCTATTACTTATTACATGGATTAAATCATATTAGAATTGTGTTGGAACGATTTGTACAGAGATTTAGGGTGAAAGGATTAAAGGATAAAAAGGGTACAAGGGTAGAAGGGGACCCTCCCGTTGAGTCACGAGGTTCAGAAGAGATCCGACTGGACCCAATCTTAGTCTCAGACTTGGACAACGGTTTATGTCTAATACAGAAAGGGATAGGAAGGACCTCCCGTTGGGTCACAAGGTTCAGAATAGACCCCTTTGTTTTCTAAACTCCTTCTCAAAAGGAGCCTAGATGCGGCTGGATTTACCCTTAGTACTGGACCCAATCTTAGTCTCAGACTTGGACAACGGTTTATGTCTAAAGGGTTAAGGGTTTTAGCAGCAACTTAGAGTCTTACAATGCTTAAACATTGATCAATTTGACAGCTGCACAAAGAATTAGTCAAGTTGCTACAAATACTACAAAGACTAAAACAACTTAACTACAGATTATATTTGTTAGTAACTGTACAGATAAGCGTGCAAAAAGATCTAGATCAATCAATACATATATAACTACAGATTATAACTGTATGGATAAGTGTGCAAAAAGATCTAAATCAATTAATACATATGTATAACTACAGATTATAACTGTAAGCGTGGAAAAGATCTAGATCAAGCGATACGTACATATATATATGCATATGGATATGGTACCA
>NW_009213079.1:31549-33393 GCF_000690835.1 Fulmarus glacialis | reverse complement strand
ATTTGAGAATTACCCTCTGAAATGAATGCAGCTTTTTAAGGCAATAGCAATATAGATTAAGCAGCATTTTGACATTTTTAGGTATTTACCTTCCTGTTGCACATCAAAAACAGAAAGTTCTGGTTGGCAGACCATTTCATCAATTAAAGGCATTTATAGAATTGAGGGAGAATAATAAAGCTGATGCAGTTTTCACTGGGGTGTCATACACACTAGAATACTGACTTTCTTCTCCATGCATGTATGCATTTATGGATTTTAGCAGAGTATAGAAACAATGTTTTTTGGTCCTCCTGATAGGTAAAATTCACTTTAATTCACAAAGTTTGCACACCCTTTAAGGCTTACTGGAAAAAGTAAAGTAAGTAGTTATAAAGGTTTGTCTTTAATTCTGCCTACTATGAACAAAAACACTTTACACGAGTATTTATGAATGTCCTCTCTCATTCACTGATTGCAGTCAAGTGCAGATGCTTTATTATAGGTGCAATCTGTGGAAGAAATCCTGATCTCAGTTAACAGTATTAACCTGGGCTTCTAACTTATTCTTGGTTTAACCAAGAAAAGAATTCTTATTTGTCAATGCATACTGTCAGTGCTGTATATATACAAATATACATCTCTCGTTGCTAAAATATTCTAGGTTTAACCCTGTTGTATGGTTGGAGCCAGAAGAAAGACATTTCTTTGCGTATAAAACCATGGAAAAAAGTTTTCCTTGTTTATCTATTCCCCAAAATAATTACATGTTAAACTTGCTTTCATTTCCTCATATTACATCTGCTATGTGTTTGCTATTTTTCCGCATTTGTGTGTGAACTTATATTTGCATTCATATTTTCACCATTTTTCATAAATTCACCTCTTCGCCACAAGGTAAAACCTGTGCACACAGAAGCACTCAGCATACTCCACTTTTGCAGGTCGTCCTGCAGTTTGTTCAAAATCTGCAGCAGTGCTCTATATCCTGCTGGACCTGGAGTGCTTACTGTTTTATGTGATATTTTTCCCTTTTTGCCAAAGAAACATGAAGCAGGCTAACTTCTTGAGTTCTACTAAATTGACAAGATTACTCTCGAATGTAAGTGGCAAACTCAACATTTATGATCTATAGATTATACATATTCAACAAGACTAACTTGCTATTCCATTACTATAGTCTGCCTATTCTTTTCAACAATAGCTTTAATCATGCTGTATATTTCTTAAAAGCAATTACCTTTTTAAAAGCAGGAAACTGTTCAGCATTACAGATATAGCATTACTATTAGCTAGTAGCCCCAAATGAACCTCACATGAACAATGCAACAAATATTTCTGGTAAGTTGAGAGTTGATTGTTTTTAAACATCAGCTTCTGTGCTGCTAATTATGTCAGTGTTTTCTATTACTGATTAATTATATTCCATATCAGTATTTCCACATAGCCTCAATAGGGAAATAATGAAAACTTTTGACTTTTCTGTAACTGATAATTGACATAGAAGTTTGGAATTTTCCTGTATTTGTTTTAAAAGCATATAAGACGAATGAGGCACATATTATATATGAGCAATAGGAAAAACAAACTAGGTTGTCTTTATTTTTTCTCTGCTATGGGAGTTGTTTAATGTGACATTTCAAAAGACTGAAAATGTTTCAGTGTGGTTGAGCATAAGTATTTTTTAAGAGGAAAGAGGATTCTGGGAAGGAGTGGCTGTCTTCTCAAAACTGAACAAGTAATACATTTTCTGAAGTAGTACTTACTTTTATCAAAAAGTGATGAAAAATTTGAATTCTTGGATAGCCAGAAAGAGAGTGTGATATTCAGTTCAATGCTGTCTTCCCAGTTTGTGTTTTGTTTTT
>NW_009213079.1:23203-31518 GCF_000690835.1 Fulmarus glacialis | reverse complement strand
AGGAATACAGGGCAGAAGGTGTATTTTTGCAGACAGAAAACCCATGGTAAACAGGCTGTGAAGAAAATTCATTGCCTGATAAGAGGAATAAATGGAGCGTTTAGTTGGATTGCATTAGATTCTTAAATAACATGTGCCTTTCAAAGCCTCCTGCGTATTATGGAGATACCAGAGTTTAGATATTAAAATTACCATCAAAAGTAACATCAAATACTTCACAATCATGACAATATAGTTTATATTACACCATATGAGAACAGAAGAGATTGTTTTCCAAAGTGATGGAACCTTTCATCATCTCTTTTTCTTTTTTATTTGTATTAAAGACTTTAATTCAATGTCATTTAAACCTGGCCTTCAATTTCACAGCTCTGGAGATCATCTAGTCCAATACCTTCTGAATGCAGGTTCAGCTACAGCAGGCTGCTTGGGGCCGTGTCCAGTCGGGTTTTGACCATCCTCAAGGATGGAGACTGCACAACATCTCTGGGCAACGTCCTCCAGTATTCAATCACCTTGACTGTATGATTTTTTTTTTCCATGTCCAACTAGAATTTCCTGTATTTCAATTTGTGCCCAAATACATTTCTCATTTACTTTTCTTATATCTTTGAAAATCTCCCTATGAAATACCCGTATGACATTGTAGCTATGTTTTTCTTTTTTTGAACATTCTTATCATAATGCTCAGCTCCTCTGTCTCATATCTCACATCTTTCCCCTTTTTCCCCTTTTCCCTTTTAAATCTCACGGAAGTATTTAAGTGAATACCAGCACTTCCATTTTTGTGGTTTAAATGAGTAGTATAAAGAATCCTATTGCACACTAACTGTGCAATTTTATAATTACCTGAAGCTATCTAGAATATCATCTCTTCAGGCACCTACTTACACAGGTTTGAAGGCAAATTTATGTATAGTGCATTCCTACAAAAATGGACAAGGCCAAACCAAGAACTAACTTGTCTTGATTTCAATTGGGAAATAAGCAGAATCAAGTGAAGTAGAAGCAGAAATCTCATATTCATGCCAATGCAATTACTTAAGAACATCTGAGAAGAATATTCATTATCCAAGCAACAGACCTTCAAATACAAGACTATTCACGAACTATTAGTGTGTCCAGAAATACAGCTTTTATAGACACAACCCACCTGCAAAGCTGAAGAACTCCTCATGCGCAGGATGCATAATACTGTTTGCACTGAAGCGAAAACCAGCTGAGTACCTAGGCTTCGGCAGGGAAGCCAATATTCTCTGGAGTTTGGTTCACTGGAAATGATGCAGATGGCTTTTCTCTTAAGGTTAAATATGAACAGGTATATTACATGACCAAATCATAACATTTAGATAAGTACATGTGGCCACCACAGCAGTTGTTTCTTTGCTTAGAGATAAAATTAGTTTAAAGGTGTGTGGTTTCCAACTGCTAATAATGGCTAATTTTTAACTTTAAATCTTTTTATTTCCACATTTTCGTTTTCTACTTCTATAAAGAGAAAGGAAGGTTTCTGTTTTAAGCCTCTGTCTATGTGAAGTGACATTATGCAGCAGGCCGCAAATCTTGGCTCCCCTACTCCATTGCCGAAGGCCCACACGCTGCTTGGAGCAGTCACCTGTTGGAGTTTGGCTCTCAGGGTCTTTTGGTGTGTTTGCCTCTGTGCTGGGCTTGCTGATGGTATCACCGTGTACTGGGTCTGCCTGGGATGGAGACACTCTTCGCAGTAGATGGTATGGTGCTCTGTTTTAAATTTGTGACCAAAACAATGCTGATAAGAAACCAGTACTTTGGCTATTGCTGAACAGCGTGTACACAGCGTCAAGGTCTTCTCTGTTTCTCACTCAGCCCCAGCGAGTAGAGTGGAGGTGCGCAAGAGCTTGGGAGGGGACACAACCAGGCAGGTGACCCGAACTAACCAAAGAGATATTCCATGCCATACAACGTTCTGCCCAGCAGTGAAATGGAGAGGAGCGAGGTTTAGGTAAGGTTATCTATCTCTTGCTTGGGAACTGGCTGTCCACCGGTCTGCCCATGGGAGGTGGTGAGGGATTACCATCGCATCACTTCTTTTGTTTTGTTTTTTCTTTTTTCTTCCACTTCTCTGCTTATTAAATTATTTTCATCCTGACCCATGCGTTTTCGTGCTTTTACTCTTCCTTTCTTTTCCCCTGTCCCACCGTGGGTGGGCGGTGGGGGAGTAAGTGAGCGGCTGTGTGGTGCTTAGCTACCTACCAGGGATAACCCACAACACACTGTGTGCCAGCTGTGGTTCCACAATTGGGCGAGGCTGGTGAGATCTGCCCAAGAGTCATCTCCCAGCCCATTTCCCCATCTCAGGGATAACCCAAGAGCTCTTACGTGGTAATACTACAGGCCAAAGCTGGATGTGGCCAATGATCTCAGCATAAAGAAGGTCCAAAGCTCATTATGACTTCTACCTCACTACATTAAAAAAAAAAAAAATCTCAAAAGACTTGGAGTTTATTTCTCAAAAAGAAAGATGATTATATTTCAAAATATAATCTTTTTAAGAGACCACCCACAAAGCTGGGTTTCAAGATGAATTCGCCCAGGAAATTCCATATGAAATGGGAAAGGATCAACCTATTACTACAGTAAAGATGACATCAGTATGTTGGTACCAGGACTGAAAGACAGTAAAATATTTTGGAAAAAATGCGCAATAGAAAATATTTATAAAAGCTACACTAGAAACACACACTAAAATATTCTTTAACTTTGCACTCACTACTTCAATAAAGACAGAACTTCCCGAAAGAACAGAAATTCAAGCCCTGGGAAACAGTATAAGGCTTAACAAGAACCTCCAGTGAAGGAGAAGCAAAGGGTGACTAGTCTGAGGTGAGATTAAACGTTATGGCCATACATTGAAAGACACAAATTCTGAGTCTCTCATAATTTCACTGAGAACGCATGCGTCTCTTAAAGGAACACTAAGCAGACGATTTAGAAAGGCAATCCTGTACTGAGCTGCAAGTCTACCTTCTCTGCTCTTGCTCATGTCACATAGCCACTTCATACGTGGGTACTTCCACTCGTCTTGAGGAGACAGACATGGAAGACCACTGGCACTCACGGCACTTTCTCAGAGCTGTGCAGATACTTGATTTCAGTAAGCAGAAGTCTACATAGCCATGAGCCATGGGTGCTACTGATTTAGGAGCTAGCTTTCTGTCGTATGACTACTGAATCTTATGAAATGGATAGGTGTACTTAAAGTAATACAACTTTTAGCCAAATCATACCTCCTTTACTTCCAAATAAGCAGTGTCTCACTGTTGTTAATGAGAGGTATACAATGAATGAGGTACTCTTTTGATAAAATAGCAAAATCGAGTATTTATGTTCATATCTGGAAGTGTACTTATGGTCTAGGTACAAATGAGACATGAAACACTTCTACCCCTCTTCCAAGAAAAAAAAAAAATCTGTACTCTGTGTCACCCTCCACTGCCACCCGCAGACTGAGTGACAACCCAGGCATAATATTTCCTGTACCCCCTCTAGGAATTCCAGCTACTGGAGAACAGCATTTCCAGTACAATGTTTACATATGTGCACATCCACTTCAGGGAAAGTTATTATTTACTTGATTTTTGCGTGATTTAAAACTATTTAAATCCAATAATCTGTCTTCCCCTCTCCATTTTTTCTTGCGGCTAGACTAACACCATGCATGACTTTGCCACGGGACTGTCTGTGCAAGAGAGTTCCTTGATTTCTGATTCCTCCTCCTCCTCTCCCGTACCATCACTGGGGAAAATAAAGCCCAGCGACAGACAGACACATCCTTAAAATACAGATGTGAGGTGGTAACTGGGATCCACTGAAGTCACTGGCAGAAGTCGCATGGTCTTCAGAAATACCAGAAAATCATACTTTGTATGGATGCAAACCCAGTAACCAGGTTACACCACAGGAGTAAGTAGCAAAGGATAAGTGGGAATTTAAGCAATAGTCTTCTGGTTTTAGATATTGATTCATTAAGTCCTCCTTCTAGCAAAAGCTTAAAGGTAAGCCCATGTTTAAGTGTTTTCTTGAGCTGTTGCCTTAACAGGCATTCAAAGCAGACGTAATGTAGGAGTTGGTGATTAAACTAAAACCAAAATAAATCTAAGCAAAGGCTGTTGGTGGCTGAAGCAGGGAGATGCGATTCACCTCACGTGTAGTCAGGGTCAGCTTCCGTGCTAGAAATCCTTTGATGGATTCAAAGAGCTGGATCAAAACCATTCTCCCCAACACAGTGTCACAGACCCTGCGCAGCCTGCCAGAAAGAACCAAAAAGTTGAACCAGCGCCAGCAAGGTAGCAAGAGCAAGGTCTAGGGAATGGCGCAGCTCCACCCATGGATTAACAACGTGCAGCCACATCAGTGGAGGCTTCTTTGGCTGCTCTAGCCCTTCCAAGCTGCACTTCTCCACATCCATTATGCGTTACATTAACAATGCTGTGTGGTTACTTACCATCATTTCCAGCAGCTGGGCGATGCAATATTGTTTTTTTTTTGCTGAAATGTGTTACGTCTGAACTGAGTATTAGGAATTGATTGTGTCTGATTAAATTTTTACAAGAACAGCTATGAGAGACCAGTTTCGTATTACCCACTGATCCAAGTCATCTCGGTTGTGGACCAGTAGATATGCACCAGTGGAACTAAGAGAAGGAGCTGACCCACCTCTACACGACAGCAATATTCATAAATGAGCCCATGTTCTCTGAAAGCATATTCTACTTCATTTTTTTTCAAAAGTGAGAACGTCAAAGTTTTGTCATATGCTGGCTCTTTCCTGGCCCACTAAACTGAAAATAAGCAAAAAAATACCCAAATCAAAAAAACCCCAAGAAAACCCTCATATGATGAAACCAGAACAGAAATGCAATGTTTTAGCCATGGTGCATGTATACAACAGGACAGGCAACGATACAGTACTTTAATCTGTATTGTCTATATAAAACATTTATTTTTAAGCTCTATAATGGTATTATAGAAATACATAGAATATTTTATAGAGTGTATTTTAGTGTACTCACTGTGAAAATAACACATTTATTAAGACAGGTATTCTTATGTCCAAACGTTTTAAATATATGCACTTCTTTGCCTTGCAGTATTATGTTACTTTGAAAAACAAAATATCAATATTTTATTCTTTGCTCCTCACCAGAATCTTCTCATTCAGATTTCCCTGGGTCATCTAGGGTGCTCACTGCTGTGAGATATTTTATAAAAACCACGAAAAGTACTTAGATTTGTAGATTTCCTATATTTGTTTGCATTCATGTCTAGTGCACATAGCTTGCCGTTCAATTCTCCAAGTGCCTTCTTCGTAAGTACAGTGACATATAGTACATTCATCAGTTTTCACCTCCCGGCCTGCTGGAATGACAATGGTTTCTGCAAAGCAGTTCGGGCCTAAAAAAAGGAGAGAGTTTATTACGCGATACCCATAGCAGTAATAATCCAGCATAGTTCAGTTTTAGTCTGGAGCACGAAAAACCTAACACAAAGTGAGTAATGCTGGGCTCATCAAACAAACGTGAGCATCGCGCACAACGCATGAAAGCAGCAAAAAGAGCAAGGACCCTGCCCTCTGACGTGGCTGGACGTTTCCAGTACGGACTGTCCTGCCCTCCACAGGGGAAGGAGCAATAAAGCCTTTCTGTGAAACAAGCAACTGTGACAGAGACCTGGGCACAAACTGACGATGCAAATGAATATAGATTTAAGCTACAGAAAAAGCCAGCTATTGATGCAACAGTGCTACCGTAGGCTACTAGAGAGCTGACTATAAATGCTACTACTTTTTTCCATTGGAAACAAGCGTTGTATTTTGTGGAGTAATCAAAGTATCAGATTAGTTTATTTTCTATTTCATGAGAAAATAGTCCTTTTCCAGTAGGATGGAACAGCTCCAGCCTCTTCTGAATGAAGACGCTTTTCGCGTGTAAAATGAAATATTCCATTTTATGTAAGTCAGCAAGTCTACCAACACTCCTTTCCATAGTACACCAAAATAACTTCATTTCCAAGGACGAGGCAGGAGAAGAACCCCGCCGCACAATGTTCACAAGACAAATCTGGTTCTTTCAAAAGGTGACATCCTCGCATCTCTCAGAAGGCTGCGAGTGCTGTATTATCTACAGTTCTGTTAAAAAAGAAGTTTCTGCGTTGAAAATCCACACGCACTTGTAAAGCAGCACTAAACCCTACCAATCATCTCCTATCTGTACATTGTCATGTCCTCAGGGGAACTCGGCCCCTCCGTTCACTAGGCACCCACAACAGCAGCTCAGGCAGAGCCCGGCCACTCAACAGCACTTCGGTACCACTATCCACCAGGGTAGGATGTGCAGTAAGGATCCGCATATATTGATCGGATAAACTGAAACTCTTGAAAGAATATGGGTGTGCAAAATGCTTATCAACTGCCAACCTGTTTGCCACGCAAGTAAATAAATCACAGATGATGTTCAGTCTTCCATTGCCAGGGGTCTACTGTAAGACCTAAGGCAAACAGTATGGCTGCTTCTACTACGGCAATGTATTTTTTTTTTTTAAGTGCTTCCTCTGAAAACCAAAGGTAGGTGTGCGCTGCACATTTTAAAACACAAACCAAACAGTTCACAAATCGATTTTAATAGTTACCCCTTTGGATCAGGTTATGTGTTTGTGTACTGACACTGTAGCCTGAGAATTAGTGGCAAAATTGACAATAAAAAAGGCCTTTCCTCAATGAAGAGGAAAGAAGAGACCTGCAAGACTTGCAGAAATTTGCTTCACCAAATCGTACCTATTAATCCTCTGAGTATTTAAGCCAGTATTTTGTTTTACGACTGACTATTGACAAAGATCTCTAACATGTGGCTTCTTCCCTAGTTTTGGGTGGCTTCTGGCCCATTCAAGGCTTTGGACGCAGAATGGACAGCAAAATACAGCATATCTCACGCAAAGTTACCTGCTTTACTAACTTAATGTTACTGTGGTACGTTTGTGTTCGCAGCCCCCTCAGCCTGTCCATGCAAAGTAGCACTGGGGTGAACAACACAGGAAGGAGGACTTCGGGGTGGAAGACACGCTCTTGGGTCCCACCGCACGCTGGGAGGTGCCCTAGCTTTCAGCTGAGACAAAGCAGCGTTATTAACTATGCTGTCCTCGGTGGAACTTTGAAAGATTTCAACTCTAATCTATATAATTCTAATGACGTTTCAGTTAAATACAATACTCTTTTTGCACCTAATAAACTCATCCCAAGATGGATTCACCTGCATATTATAGGTAAAGATACCTGCGTGTTTTGCATGCTGGCCTGTAATAGCCCCATGATTTACAAAGCTATATGACATAAAGGGTTAAAATACTAAAAGTGGAATCTACTTTCCATGGAGAATTTGTATGAAACCTACAAGACCACTTGAAATTTAAACGCTATGTAAAAGGCACAAGAAGAACAAAAGTGATGTCAATCCCCTGTGCAGGATTTATTTCATTCTGGGAAAGTAAATGTTATAAGCTATCCTTGGTTATAAAAATCAACCAGGGAATGAAGTAAAAACAGTGCAACACACATAATATAATTCACTAGGATTCAGAATGTAAATGCCTCCATTCACAATTAGCAGCACCTTAATGCCATGCGTGACAAGTCCTTCTTACATCAGAAAGTTATTAAATGTAAAGATACAACAAGTTAGCCCTAAATTGTTAAACTATTTAATATGGGGGAAAGTCATTGCGTTGGTAAATATACAGTAGAGCAATAACCATCTACTTGAGAAAGTGACCCTACAAAAATAAATGACAGCAACAAAGTATATTATTGAACAAGCTAGATTTTTTTTTGGTATCATGCAACTTTTCTACAGAAAATTGCCTATTTTCTGGTTCTGCATTTGCACTCATCATTACTGTAACTGCAAATCCTGTATAGTACTTAGACTGGCAATAGCCAACTGGCATCCTTGCCTCATCTTTTTCTTTGCAATATTGTGTGTGTATAATATCATGGTTAATGTTACAGAAAAGGTCATCAATGAAAAGGCTGAACTGACTATATTACAGCAACACCATGCACATAAATGCCAGTACAATATAGTGTCCAAACACGGGAAAATAATTCCGCAGCTCTCCTTTTATCGTTTCTCCAAATCCTCAGACTTCTAGGGCAAAAAAAGCTGAGCTTCACCCCAAACCTCATTCAATTTTGAAGCTGTATGAGCAAGTCCTGGCTCGTGGTGTCCTGTGGCTCCCTTCCTACCAAGCAGGCGACGCTCCTCCCTTTCCTTTTCCTCCGAGGA
>NW_009213079.1:20860-23094 GCF_000690835.1 Fulmarus glacialis | reverse complement strand
CTGCACCTGCACCGCCGGCAGCCCTCCCCCGGCCCCTGCCAGTCAGTCGGACGGCGCTGATGAAGCAGCTAATGATCTGATTCTCCGTCTGCCTAAACAGACAGTGGGGAAACTGAGGAATCGAAGATTTCAAGCAGACAGTGGGGCAAGGAGGCAGAGTGGGCACACAAAGACTGACGTTAGACTCAAGGGCGCCATTTTCTCACTCTCCCTCAGCAGAGGGAGGCAGAAGCACGTGTCTCCTCCACATTCAGAGTGGATAAGCTGCCCTGAAGGCATGGCATTTGCTGAAACTACTGCTTTACTTAAAACTGGGCAGTTTATTGATTTAGCAAGATTTGCAGCTTCCCATCACAAAGGGCAAGACATTTTGTGAGTTTTAAAAAAGTTTGCAAAATTACCTTGGAAAAGCATTTCCAAGTAAATCAGGGCTGTTCCAACTCCAAAGCGGTGGTGGGTTTTCTGACTAGATGTTGCTGTTGCAGGAGCAGTGAACAGTGAATTTCTCCTCCTTGGTCTACAAAGCACCTGCTGAGCTCCTGCTTGGTAACACCACTTTCTCTGCCCGACTTTAGCACCCAGTACTTGTTCAGTGCAGCAGCGGCTTGTTTGAGCTTGTTTGATCTACAGTGTAAACCTCCTGGGCCCCATCCCCAACTGTATACACTTATATAGCTCTAAGGAAGTCAGTGGTGCTGCACACCTTCACAGCAGAGGAATATCTTGCCGTACCACTCTTAAATCTGGCAGAAAATTCAGTATGACATACTGTACCAATTCCAAGCGCAGCCTGAAATCTACCACAACATCATTTGTTCTCCTAAAGTATATACTGGCGCTGTCAGACTCCGCTTGAGCCATACCATGCTGGTATCAGCAGAGATTTCTTTCCTAGGGCTAAGGCACAGTTGCTGCCGTCTCAGCAATGTCTTGAAGCAGCGAGTTCAGTGCAAATCCTCAGTTCTCACACTGAGCACCAGATTGGCATGCAGCTCTCAGCTTCCCGCAGCCGAAACTGTGAATCCTAGCTTCCAAATGCAACATTTATACTGGGATAAGGAACTAGGAAGGTGGTTAATTATTTGGTGGTTAATTCATTGAGAGTTTATAATGGGATTCTTGCCTCTTAAATGCTTAAAAACTAAAAAAGTTTAAAAATATTATTGGGGTAAATGCTGCTATTGTAATTTTTTTCAAAGTCCTTACGGTGGTCCTGTGAAAAGCTTTCAATGACTTATATTTTATGCTTCAGTGTTGACAAATGCAACCATCTAATTAAAATGCAAATTTTGTTATCTTGGAAGAAAACAGCCGATACCAATTATCAGCAGAGGTGCCCAAGCCACTCACTTACAGAAGCAATAGCACCTGTAACCTTGACAACCTCGCAAGAGGCTCTCTGAAGCTTCTCCTCCTCCTCTCCTTCCACAAAACCACAGCTGTACTCTACAGAGTTGTGCCTGTTTCCTCTGCAGCCTGCCCCTGCTTTTGCATGAGCACATGTTTCCATCAGTTCAAAACTATAAGCTACAGCAATTTCTTACATCGTTTTTAATCAACTGTTTTCATCATGTGTTAAACCAAATTATGGACAAAGAAATCTGTTCAACTGCAGGTTAATGTGTTTGCCTGGAGAATAAGTCACAGCAAATTTTCACCAGTTAGAACTACAGTGACCACCTCTGTAATATAACACTTTGATATAAGACTGCTTTGGCCTCTGGTTTATACTAAACTCCCTAATAGCTGCCCTTTTAATAGCTCCTTGCAGCAGTCAAACAGGTCACTTGCAAGATACCTGACAGCAGACCTACCTATCCTGACAGTTATATGGCATTCATCACTGTGGTATTAGAGCACTTTGTAAATGACATTTAGCTTAGTCCCTATTTTTTTTTTTTTTTTTTCCAAATTTCATGGAGAGATTTCCAATGGTTACAATATCACAAGACAGATCCTACACTTTGTCCTGCAAGTCTTGAGAACCATGATGTTATACAAGAAACAGCCATGCGGGGTGCGATCAGAGGTCCACCTGCACCTGCAGCAGCCAAAAGGAGATGCATGGGGAAGCGTATGGGAACAGAGCAAGCACACTTCTTAAAACACACACCCAGCTTCCAGCACTTTCTGAATCGGAGACTTCATAAATGGCTCCTGTGCGCTGAGTTAATGGAGTTAATGGATGGAGTTAATAGATTTCTTTATGATTAACCTCCCCAACATCCTGCCGA
>NW_009213079.1:0-20848 GCF_000690835.1 Fulmarus glacialis | reverse complement strand
TGCTGAACCCATATACCACGTGGTGGCAAGAAGGTCCACAGCTCTTGTGCACAGGAGTTTTCTGTTGTTGCCTGATGCTTTCCACTCGCTACCTAAACTTGGTACCCCCAAATCCTCATAGAGGAAGAGGCAATAACAACTACCCCCCCTTTGCCATGCCGTTCATGAGCTTATAGACCTACATCATGCTTCCCTTCCATCACCTCGCCTGCAGCCTGAGGAGGCCGGTTCTACACCCCTACCGTCCCTGCTGACCTCCCCAGACCTCTCCCAGTTCTGCTGCCTCCTTTTTGGGCTGTGAGGACCAGACCTGTGCACCACGCACAAGCTGTAGAAACACCATGGACTTGTACAGTAGCACAGTGATATTCCCTGTTTTGTTTCCCATTTCCCTCCTACTTCCTGACATTTGCCTTTCTGTTGTGACCACTGATGAAAAAGTTGATGTTTTCATGACACTATGAATTTTATACCAGATAGAAATCTTATAGAAACAAACGTTTCATTACACTCAAGTCAAATTCTGCTGCAGCCTTTCTGCATTACAGAAAAGTTTCACTTTCCAGCAATGCTACTGGACAGTCCTCCACGTACAGCAAGAGTGTTCCTGTTGTTCAGTAATTTCAGGAACATGCCAGCGAAAGCGAAGCCTTCCCTCCTATCTTTCAGATCTTTCTTCCTTCTGACGTTTCGAGACTTCCTCCAGGATCTATTGCAGATGCCAGAGAGACTAATGAAACACCGAGCTGAAAGAAGAGATGCAGGCAAGCTCCCTGCCTGCGTTTCAAGCTGTCTGCCGCCGCAGATGACCCGGGATGCCGCAGCACAAAACCAAGGACTCTTCCACACCCCAGCTGGAAGTTACACCTGAGAGCTAGGACAGCCAAACCTTGGGTAAAGGGTGGCTGCGCCTGCCTCCCAGTGCACTGAAGCAAAGACCCTTACACACCTGCTGAGATATTTGAGATGGGTTTTGAAACGTGCCGGCACCGCAGGGCACGACAAAATAAGGCTGCTCTGCCGCGTAGCACCGCAGCAGCAAGACTTCAAGATGCAGGCACCGCCTCCCTCATCCCTCTCAAATCTCATCACTTGCTCCAGAGATGGTATCTGTACCCACTTTGTGCCCTTTCAATCTCTAATCTCTTCTAAAGGGTCTGTATCTCCCTGACTTGATTTTGTTTCCCTCTCATGCGGATATATATGTAATACGTCTATCTCCTGCGAAATGTCAGCTCGGAAGATAAAGCACAAAAAGCAGCTGGCAAAAGCAGTCTGTGACTAGGAGCATAGCAGACTCTCATTGTCTCACAAAAATAAGTTCATCACCCCTGCTGCTGTCACTGTGCTGACTGCTCCCAATCCAGTGCAACCTTTTACTCGCCTCAGTACCTTTGGATGCTACTGAACCAAGTCCAAAAGAGAGTTTTCAATTACAGAAGAAGGATTCAGGTAGACCCAATTTTAAGAGCAATTTGGGACCCTGAAGAACCATGTACTATTTCTGTGGTTTATCAATGCCTTAAGATACTGGCAGCCAGAGAACCGTGGCAAATATCCTAATAGAATTCCAGTAAATGTGTATATATATATATATGACAGGGAAAGGAAAAATAAAGGTATTCATCCATTCTGCAATTTTACCTAGCCACTACGGGAAATAACAAAAAGGCAGCGTGTGCAATGTGCTACCTTTCATGAAAGCAGCGTTTTGGTCATGCTAGATGGAGCCTTAGTGCTTTTAAGAATAACAAACCCCCTCCCTCTGTTGGAGTCATGTTTTGTTAGATGCACAGGGAACTGACAGATTGGAAGAAAATCGGCCAAGGGCAAAACAATTAAAAATAACATTTTGCCACCTAATTTAGAAGGATGGGCATAGCAGCATCTGCTGTGAGTGGACAGACAGAAGAAAGCTCAATGAAGTTCTCCTGTAACTAAATGGGGTGATCATGTCCTCAGTGGCACTGCTGTGACAAAGTAGGTATCAAAGCCCGGTACTTGCTGTAGTCTAAGTGTGCCTGAGTGTGCGTGCCTGTCTGTGTGCAGGTGCTTTAATCCGGAAGATAAAACAAGCTATAATCTTACTTGGAGTTGGGTTGTAATATTCTGCTTACGAGACTCACAAGCCCTGTTTATGATTAAGTTCTGTTGCTTTACTTTTTCATTTATCAGATGTGACAGCACTATTGATTAATGTTTTGTTCTGGCTCCAGCCCTAGAAATTGGAGGAGTGTCCAAAAATCCCACAGAACACAAAACAAAGCCACCACAGCCACTGGACTGATCCTTTCCACCACGGCTTTGTCTCAATTCTGATTCTCCATCGCCTTGCACTTTGTGGTGACGTTAGCATCCCTGGAGTGACAATGCCAAATGCTACCGAAACCAGGGCTGCACAGTTACTTTTGCACAGATGGAAATTGCTTGCAGGAAGGGAAGAGTCCATAATCCTGCCGCCGCCGCTTGGATTTTCATGTGTATTCAGAGAGTAGAATTTCAGATATCTGCTTTTTGTGTACCAAACACAAAGAAGCAAAGGAACATCGAACAGCGCACAATCCAATACCGCACGAGCCAAACAGAAAGCCTCGGCGCATAAAAGGGCCCAATTAAATAGGAGGCTCGAGTGCCATAAAAGTAAACTACATCAAACAACTTCCTTTATCAGAGAAAATATAGACTTGAATACTCTACGTAAAATGATTTTCAAAAGTCCTACGACTTATAAAGGTATATTGTGTTCCACCCAGAAACAGCACCAATTAGACATGAGCTGAACACTGTGCGTATCTTACAGAAAATTACAGAAACGCTCAGAAGCCGGCAAGCCATGCATCAATTTTGCGCTCAGCTTTCTTGCAGCCCAGTCACCACCCAGACGATTAGGAAATTAGAGATGCTGGGCTTGAACGCATGGGGAAAACTCAGGTCAGACGCCTCAGACGACAGAAACACTCGGGGGCCGGGGCGGCCCGCTGCAGCCCAGCTCACCGCCCGCCCTGCCTGCTGGCACCAGGTTGTCATCGACGCCACACGCGCAGCAAGCCGCCCGCCTGCGCTCCCCCCAGCTCTCTGCTCCCCCCTGCACCAGCCAGGTGAATCAGCCTGGGCTAAAGCCGGGCTGGAGGAGAGGAGGGTGGTTTCGGCCCAGGACATGCCCCGCAGCGCAGCACCCTGCAGAGATGCTCAAGGCGGAGGGGAGCTCAGTGGCCGCGCGGGAGCGGGGTACGCAGCAACAGCATCGGCTACTTGCTTGGAAACCATTTCTGAAGCCCGGAGAGGGCAGTCATGTCTAAGAAAACAAACCGATGCATCGCTAAATCTTCCCCCGGCTACAGAAACTGCAGAAGCATCGCCAGGCACCGCGGGGACAGATGGACTGACAACAGTGGTGGGACGTTGCGTGGGCTGCAGTGGGGTGAGCTGCTGCCTGCCCCGGCACTCGTAGCATGGGGGCTTAAAAGCTCTGCTGCTGAGGTTAACGGGGCTAATCCTTCCCTTTCTTAAGCTGTTTATTCATCCCAGTGACCCTGCTGGGCTCGGTGGGGTTACTGGGGGCCTGGTGAAAGATCTGGTCAGCACTAAGTCATCTTCGCACTGGGAAACATCAGCTTACTCTTCAGACTAAGCAAGCCATGTGAAATGCCTTTGTTGAAAGATCCTCAACCAGCTATCCTAAAAACTAATATGCAGATTTAAATAGACTCTGCACTTCCAAAAGCACACGCTACAGGCTGGTAATTTAATGCATCAGAGACGTGCTGCAAACACTGGAACTAAAAGCCAAAACACGGCAGCGCTGGTGGGCTGTAGCATCTATCAGGCAGGTTAGTTAGGTCGCTGATAAGTGTACAGTAACTCAGACAGTAATGCACAGGATTGTACGTGTCCTGAAACTCATACTAAATGCAGGATGCTAATGAAGGAAGAGATTTTGAGATTTATTACAGAAAAATCCCTAAAGACTTCAACTAAATTGAAAGCTAAAGTGGTACCAAAGTACAGTATAATGCTGCTTTGGCAATGAAGTGGAATCTAAATCAGTATATTTTTCCAGTCACTACAAAAACACTGGGTAGCGAGAGTATGGTACGCAAGGGTGGCCAGTGGCCTACCTACTGCTACAAGGAATTATTCAATCAAACCCACAAAACATTATCAGTCAAGCATCAGCCGCTTTTTTCACCCCATTTTAGAATAAATACACTGAAGACTCTTATATCAGGGGTTATCTTTCTTACTGAGAACGATTTACGTCAAAATACTGTCATTCAATTCCAGAAAGACTGTTATAGCAGACAGTGACAACTCTCCCAATAAAATAGTCCACTTGCAAAATGAGGTGTGTTATAAGGGCTTGGTTTGGCTTTTTTGTTGTTATTTTGGGTTTTGTCATCATAACCAATGCTTTGGTGTTTTTTTTTGTTTTAGTTATGGCCTTAGGGGCTTGCCTACACAGACAGATTTCTAGCCCCTCATCCAAATTCACTAGAGTTGGCTTGCTCCGGCTGCGGTTGCACAGATGTACCTAACACGTCTCTCCCTAGCTAATCTGCTGCTGAAGTCATACACACTAACCCAGAAAAAGGCACCTCCACCAGAGGAGCAGCGGTTTGGGGTCTCAGACACCCACGTAACCCTCTCACAGGGACAAGCTGTGAGCAACGTTGTCAACTGCAGGAAAAGGGAACAGAAGTTGAGACTCTTGGAGGGAATAAAGCCTGTGCAGTAACAGAAATAAGTGGCGGATCCGGCGCATCAGAACTACTCAGCTCCGTACCCGGAGACGTGACCCGTGGTCCTGCGGCAGTTTCTGGATTGTAACTGCGATGTTATGCTCATTTTATCGATTTCCTTTGAGTTACATGACAAAAGGTGAGAACCCAGCCGAGACCGATCCCCGCACAACTTTGTTTAAAACATAACAAAACAGTTTCACAAAGGACTTTAATATATACTGAAGACTGACCACCTTTTCTTCCTCCTTCTACCTTTTTTTATTTAGAATGTTTCCAAAAATCTGCCTCCTAAAAATAGATAAATAGTACCTTTTATTACAGGGATAGAAGCGACAGGGATCTATGCCGCAAAATGAATTATAATGGTCGGCACATCACGCATCACTTTAAAATACAATGAATTCTAACCACATCCTTTGCTGTGCATTGTTAGCTTCATTTACTAAAATAAAAAGCTGTATTTCTAAAAAATAGGTGTAGTGCATGGGAGTCAGAATGGACACTGAAGAACCTGTTTATTCACCAGTCCTAATGAATTACTACTATCTTTAGGTATGAAAATTTACAAAATATACAGTTGTAATTGTTGGTCGTTTTAACATGATACTATGTGAACATGATATTATGATAACATGATATTATGTGAATATACCCATAAAGAATAGAGGTGTTAAGATTTCCTAAGAAACCATTCTTTATCAACTTTAAGACACACCCAAGTTACTCTGCAACTGAGAAAAATCACAGTATTTTTATGAGCAAAACAGAGGTTATGCTTTGCTCTCCATGCTGCTGAATCAATAATTCTACCTTTTCTTCCCCTTTAATGATTTTCCCCTGGTCGTTATGAAACACAGCACTGAGACAGCTTGCTTTGTAAAGACTGTATTTTGTACCCGCTCAGGAAGCCGAAGAGAAAATGTCAGAAAAATGTTGCTGTGAGAGCACAGCCTTCCTGCCCCTGGCACCCGGAGCAGCTCTGCTCCCACGGCCGGCCAGGATGCGACCCGGGGGAAGTCTGGCGTCGGCCCCTACTCCTCCCGGACAGCCACAGCCCTGGGGATAAGTCACTCGGCACCCAGCTCTGCCACCTAAAACCGAGGGATCTGGTCCAAGCCAGCCATCTGCGGAGGGGAAGGAAGAGGCACCTCCGGGGGGCAAGTCATCGCGCCTCCTTCGGACAGGTGCTGCCACAGCGGTTCACCAGCCTGGTCTACAGGTTGTCCCCTTCACCAGCACGCAAATGCCCTCCTCGCGTTTCAGCCCAATTTCTGACATGGGCTCGTACCGCTTTCTTACCTTGTCAAGGTCTTGCACAGAATAAAGACCGAGATGCTAAAAGAGCACAGCAATTTGGACCATAGAAATACCCAGGATAGGAAGGGGTGCACCAAATAATAGTTATTATTCTGTTGATCAGAAACTGTCAACAAGTCAGAGCTGCAAATTTAAGATCCCATTCCTGAGGAGACCTCACGTACTCAACTTAGGACCATGCCTAAAGACAGCTGTTTAGAAATGCAACCAGCTACTAAGGAAATCTAAATCCATTAAGCTGCAACATGGAAATCCATCACTGGCTATCAGAAGTTAACTCTCTCTTGTTTCCATTTGCATCACCCTTGCACAGCTCAAGAATCAACAACTGGCTAACAGAGATGCTTTGGGGTAGGAAGAGTGGGAAACCAGAAGACGGAAGGGTGATTCATTGCAAAGGCAAAAGAGTAGGAAGCCGCGGGTGTTGGAAGAAACCAAATTAGTGGGATTGCAAGCAGGAAGGAAAAAGGCAGGAAAGCAAGCAGGGTGACTGGCAAAATGATTTCAAGGGATCATCTCTTTGTGGAGATGGAAAGACAGGTGATTTGAAGAGAGAGACACGAATTATGAAAGATATGGGAACCGGTTTTGTTAAATGCAAAGATTGTCTCTGAGAGTTATACAAATCCTTTAATCTCAGAGAAGTGCAGCAGCACAGAAATTGCATGCCGCTCACAGGGGCAGACATAAAAGGATATGCACTACCCAGAAGAAATCTTCCACACAATATCGCTCAACAACTTCATTTCTGGTGTCTGAATCCAGCACTTATTTTCCCATGTGCTGCAAAGTTAAGACCACCGTTTGATACTGCAGCGCTCTCCTCCTGTGATGTTCTTAGCACGCACTCTTTCTTTCCATTACGCAGGCGTGTGAAATTGGGAAGAGCGCAGTAAAGGAGTCAATCCCCTCAGAGCAGCCAGATTTGTCTGGACATGGATGCGTGTCAGCTGGGTCAGGGTCTAGTGAAAGAAACGTAAGGTGATGATGATAAGCTGAACGTTTCCTTCAACATTCCCACTGCATTTAAGAGGTATCAATGGATCTAGTTTGCATATTTAGCCAAGAACCATAATGTCAGAGGGCAGTCTGTTTTGGCTAGGAAGATGCAACAGTTCATCCCAGTCAGACAGCAGGATACAGACACACCTTCGAAAGAAATCAGGGCTCATTTAGAGCCCACTGTTTTTAGCCAACGCAAGCTCACCATCTAAGCATCCAAAATTCACATAATGGAGGTTGCAAAGATGTCTGCTCCTCTAAGAAGGAAGAGACAGGATATTCCCAGTCAGCGGCTGAACTATTTGAATGTCCTACCACTGAGCCAAAAGCACGTGAGGATGCAGGCACCACCAGCATGACTGAAGCTCCTGTTCACAGCAGTAGCCATCAAGCTCCAGCAAAGATGCTCTGGGAAAAGTAAGAAATCAGATCAGGCCTTTCATTAAATTAACAGTCCAGAAAACTCTGTCCTGACAAAAACCAAACTGGCTTCCCGGCAATGGCCCCCAAGATGGCCAAGCTGGCACTGGGAGGCTGGGCTGCTTCCTAGATCTCTCTTATCTTTTTTTTCCCAACACATCAGACCTTTGGACCAGTCACTGAGGCATGAAAGCTAGTCTTTGTATTTACAGTAATAGAATTATTGGAAACCTGTTCTTAAATATTTCCACACATTATAAGTTTCTTCTTGTAAAATTATCTCCAAAGGCAAATATTATGGAAATAAAAATTCTCGGGGAAAAACAGCTGGTGCTTTTATGTTTATCTGAAAGCTATGTTTGTTTCCTCCTAGGCAAAACCAGAGCCTTACAAAATTGTAAATGATTCCCAAGACACTTTGAACGGATTTTCATAAAACTCAGATTAGTGCACTAGAAAAAGAGTAGTAAATAAAATGAAAGTGGCAAAACTAAAATTTACATTTTATTTTTCTAATGAAGTTATTACTCCAAAATGTCCTACAACCAACAAGTAAGCGCTTGATTTATGATTACAGCGTTAGCTACTTCATTTGTCTTTGGGGTATTCTTCTACTCTAAGGTGATAAAAATGATCACTGCTCACCTGCCGCATACACAGCATAAGCATAAGGAAGAACTGGGAAGCTGGTGTGGAATTAGTTTACAGAACCCCCCCAGAAGACAAAACTAAATTAAAAGGAGGCACTCTCAATTACAGAGTGGATCAAAGTGTTGTAAAATATGTGGGATTCAGAGACGTGGAAAAGGGATGTTTCCCGGAGAAGAACCGATGTCCTAGCGAAGGGGGAATATCAGCCCGAGAGGAAGAAACCACCAGCTCCTCTGACTCGTTCCCTTTTGCAAGGTGTGCCTTATTTCTGTCTTGCTCAGGGGCTTAACTTGCAAATATTCCCTTTGCACTTGATACCCGAAGCTTTAGTAGCACAATATGTACTTGTGAAGTCTACAACCATTAATGGATTAACTTCTTTTCTCATTCTTCATTCCAAGTATGTGTGTAATTTATGCATGTGCCATTGAAATCTGTGTATTAACGTGCATAAAAAATGAGTTCCGTAATGAATCTTTGCGGAACGAAAGCTTTGGATGGGTTTTCAAGAGAGGATGGAGAAGTGGTCAGGAGAGGAGGAGTTTTAAGGGGTCTCATTTCCACTAGAGAATGCACGAAGACTGGAGGACAGAAGATCCAGTCCACAAACAGCAAACAGCTTAAAAGTCATACGATACCTACACTGATTTCCTTCCCTTTTTATTTGTATCTTTTCTTGCGTACTGCATTGTAAATTCTTCAGGGCTGAGGCTGTTTCTTGCAAATTTTTTTTGCATGGGACCTTGCAAGTTAGAGCCCCAATCCTAATTTGGAAATTAATTAAAATAATTATGATCAACATTTTTCTTTCTATAAGACCATTCAGGGCGTTGCCTGATGGTCCAAATACTAAGTGTTAGTTATTTGACATCGCTACTAAATTATGAAGTAACAAATCTCACTGAACAGTGAGGAAAAGTTGAAACATAAACCAATTCTCTCACAGGTGAGTTAGAGATGAAGGAAACAAAGAGTGACCACGGTCAGAAGAGCTTTCAGGGCTCTAACATTAGTAACATAAACATACCCACACACGGTAACACTCAAAAATTAACAAGGTGGTTCTTCCGAAAGGAAGAGTGGCAGCCTTTTCCATCTCTTCTCGTCAGCCAGCCCCATCCCCTCCGGCGCGTTAGCTGCTCGGCTCCGCACCTTCTCCGTGTCCGCTACAGCCTTCCTCTGGGACGGCACACCGTCCTCGCAGGTGGGTGCATCGGTGGGGAAAAATGGCACCCTCTGTCTTATCCTCCTTGACTATGGACAGTATTTCTGATTACGGGCAGTGCTTCGTTGGCTGTGTTGCCTGGCACCGCACATGGAGCTGGTGATTTCAGAGACCTCTCGGCGAGCGCTCCTGAGCCGCAACCGCCGCTTCCCAGCCTGGCACAGAGGCACCATCCAGATTATTCACCCTACGGGCATCACCGTACACCGAACCTCGCCTGTCATCTTTCTACCCACTCCATTCTGTGAGCTGCTTTTGGAGATGTTTGCCACCGGCACAGCATCCGACTACCAAAAAGAGCTTCGTACCATCCAAAACCGTGGAAATCAACTGCATGCTCCCTGTTACTGGTTCGCTGGTGAAGATGTCGATGAAGAATGCCTTGGTATGGCTTCATAGCCAGAGGTCTATGAATTTATATTTTGAGGATCTGTTCACTTTCTTAAGCACAAGAATAGCAATGATTTTTAATACATTTTTTCCCCTTATCTCTTGAAAAAGGGAAAATCACCTAAATCCTTTAGACGAAAGTGACAGTTTTTCTTAAAATTGCAGTACAGAGACACTAACCAATTTCTAACAACCATTAAATATATTCTCACTATCTGAAGTGCATGTGGAAATAACGTTTCCAGTATTATTATTTTACAGGCTAACAAGGGATCATTTTATTTCTAAATTGCAATCACAAAAAAAAACAGAATAATTTTTGAGGGAAGTCTTGACCATAGTGCTGTGAATAAGACCACTTAAATGCTTTAAAATAGGCTAAAGCACTTTGGAATGGAGACTTTTATATAGAATTTGTATCATTCCGGGCAAATTACATCAAGAAATAAAATACATCAAGGAATCTCTTCCCTCAAGCATGAGTGTCAGTTGATTTCCACTGTATTAGGAACACTGCTCCAGGTAAAAACATCCCAGCAGCAGGGCAAAATAATCCAGTTGCAAAGATAAGATTCTCTGAGGGAATCATATGCAAGCAGAAGCAATGGCTCTTCAAAAAGCCTGCAATAAAAAATACAGTTAAGCACACCCTCATCTTTGGCTTATGCTGCAAACACCCGAACTGTCAAAGAATACTGGGACCAAGTCAAAGTACCCTAATCGTGGTTAAATAATCAGATTGATAAATTTAGATTCCAGATTTCAAGCCTTCTTGGTACATTGTGTCATTTTCCCTGGGCACAAAGTCTTAGCAAATAAAGCAACTCTACACCTGTAATTACGAGACTCATATTTTAGCTAATTATGGCATATTTATTCATATTAAATAAAACTGTGTTGAAAAGTAATGATTAAATGCAGATATGGACAAGTCAGAAAGAGGCAAACTCTTAAAATAGGATACAATGTCAGATATAATGGAAGGCAGCAAGAAAAACTTTGCTTTTCATCCCTTTGGCACTTCCTCTCCTTAGCCTTCACTTCTTTTCAAAGTGGAGCTTTTAAAAGCTGCACTCAGTCACTTATTTTTCCCAATAACTAGTCTATTGCAAGTTCTTCCTGCGCACGACATTGCTTTTAAAAGAGCATTTCTAACACAGGATTCTGGTTAAAAGCCAGGTTCCACTTCCAGGCTGTTAAAAAGTGAGAAAAAACATCTAAAAGAGAGGGCTAGCCTGCCTAGCCATATTTGACCACATTCGACTCCCATTACGGACAGACTTCTGATGGCTTGGTTTCTTATTTGTTTGCTTGCTATTAAAAGAAAGATTTTAAGCAAAGCTTCCACTCCCGCCACATTTATTTTTTTCCCTTAAGATGCTCCTCTGCCCTGTGTTTAGTTTTCAAATGTGAGCTCTGTGAAAAGATTGCAGGAAGACTGCGCAGGTCGTTCAACCATATAGACTTAGAAGAACAGAGCACCTTGGCCACACGGCAATAGAGGAGGAATAGGGATGGTAAAAGAAATTGTGCAAAAATAAGAGAATGAGGAAATTAAACAAACAAGCAAGCAAGGTTCCCATGCAGAAATGTGCATGTCTGCATGTTCAGGAAACCAGGCCCAAGGCATTAGAAAGATTTCAGAAGAGCTCATGTAATATAAACTAAACTTAGGAGCACCCTTTCTTCCTCCAGCTATCAGGGCATGAGCACCTCACATCTAAACGAGTTTTCTCAAATCTACCCCACTGCCAAGTCTATGTGGATTGCGATCCTCAGCATCGCCCTCGGCACATTATTTTTCTTACTACCTAAGTCCCCCACCTTCCACATACACACAAGAAGTAACATCTTGTATGCAATTTTCCTGCCTTTTAATACCTGCGTTCTGTAAAATAAAATTACTGTAATCAAAGAGCTCCAAGTTCTCAGTCTCTTTATCTTTCTGTCTTCACCTCTAGTCTCTCCATCTCTTCCTACTCCAACCAGATTTACCTTATTTTCTTCCTTGCCCGTAACCCCTCCTGGTTTCTGAGATAGCTGCAGGACCCCATCTGTTGTGCAATGACACAACTTCATGCTGCCCGTTCAAGTACAGACAGTAGCCCCGACCAGAAAGGTGCACCGTATCACGTTCTCGCAGATAGGCGCCGCAAGTATACCGAGCTGCACATCGATTTCAGGAATACCACGTCCTGGCGAGGGATTTGCTTTCTCATTGTGGATGCTGCAATCTTCGTTAGAGGAGTGCATGTTGCACTGCATGATGCATGAATACACCCGCACATCTCCTGAACTCCTGCAGAACATTGATAAAAAAGCTAGCCCCGGCATCTTGGCTGTCCCTAACATACCTAGGTATGTTCAAGGCAGACTCAAAAATACTTCTACCGCTTTGGTGCTTTCCAACAGCATGTCGTGGTTTAACCTGGCAGGCAGCCAAATACCACGCAGCCGCTCGCTCACTCCCCCCGCCCGCTCACTCACTCCCCCACACCCCCAGTGGGGCGGGGAGAGAATCGGAAGGATGAGAGTGAGAAAAACTCGTGGGTTGAGATAAAGACAGTTTAACAGAACAGAAAAGGGAGAATAATAATAATAATGATAGAATATACAAAATGAGTGATGCACAATGCAATTGCTTGCCACCTGCGCTGACCGATAACTAGGTAGCGATCGGTACTTCCTGGATCATGCCTACCATTCATATACTGAGCATGAAGTCACATGGTATGGAATACCCCATTGGCCAGCTGGGCTGGCTGTCCTGATTATGTTCCCTCCCATCTTGTGTACCTAGCTCAGTCAGTAGGCATGGGAGCTGTCCTTGGACTGGGAGGGCACTTAGCAACAACTGAAAACATCAGTGTGTTATCAACATTCTCCTCATACTAAATCCAAAACACAGCACTAGGAAGAAATTTAACCCTATCCCAGCCGAAACCAGGACACAGCAACATGTAAATGTGCATCTCACAGAAGGTTTTTTTTTGGTCTTTTTTCCCACAGCACAAACCAAAGAGTCATATTAAGATTCTAATGGAAATCTAGAAAAATATACAGTATATATTGTCTATTGTTTTTTCAGGAAAGCTTTGGGTTCTTGAAATTTCCATGTTTCTAATTTGGGCTAGACTTCGACTTAATTTGATAGCACTGGGGTAATACAGAGTTCCTTCATATCATTTCTTTTTGATCATTAACATTTTTCTTTTAAAGGCTTACCCAATATGTAGCATATTGAATACCTAAAAAAAAGTTTGAATTATTTTTTTTTCTCCATCCAATAAGCTGTGTCACTTCACAGTTGCAGGTGTCCCTCGCTCTTTGACTTTTTGCCCTATGGCTTTACCGTTTTTGAGAGTGAGCTGCTCATTTAGGCACTAAATGTCTGGTGACCATCCACATTTTTGCTCATGTTTTTCCTGTCTTTCAATAGACTTTTCTAAACCATCCAAAGCCTAATGATACCCCATAGGTTTTAACAAAAAAAGTTGCACATGCAACTTCCAAAGCAAAACATTGATGTCACGTTGCTGAAAACAGCTGCCACTCAGAAGAAAGATGACCCCACACACACAAACGTCTGTTCAATAAAAAAATTAGTCTTAGATAATGCATGTAACTTATATTGTTGTTTCTGTGTTAAGGTGGCACGCACACAGACACACATGCTCAAAGTATTAGGAAATTATTGCACTTATCTGTGCAATGTGAAATGAAGCAGCTACGCACACATATATACGGACAGAGGACCAGCATGAAAAGCAACTGAAAAGCAAGCACTGTTGCTTAACTGAAAATTACATAGAATAGTAACATTTAATGCTCTATCAGAGACCCTAATTGTGATACAATGTACTACTGTATAATAAAACTTGTTCTGCCATAATTCACTGTCAAGCAAGAAAAAACAGATGAGGGAAGAGAAAGGGATTTCCATTCACGTCATTTGAAACATAAGGAAGTTCTAAAATCTTATTTTTTCAAAGTCACAAGGAAATTCTGTGGCAAAGCTGAGGTTTGTATGAGTATGTTTCGCAGTGTTCTTAGCATGTGAAAAATGAACCAGATCCATGGCTGTTATATGCCAGATTATCTCCACTGACTTTCAAGTATGGGCTTGAGTGGCTTGCATTAATTGAGCCCTGCTGAGAAGGTGGACCAATGCTGTTTAGCTGCGTAGTTGTTAACTATATGATTATGAATGAGGGCAAGGATTTAAGTATTTTCTTTCTGAAGGCAAGGTTAAACTTTCAGCACACAACCAGCACCTTTGCAAATGGAAAAGTAATAAAGCTAACCGTGTCCAGCCTGAGGGAGATAAACCCTGTAGGTGCAAAGATTCCTAACTGGTACCAGGGGTGCGTATTTCTGAACAGTCACCGACACACAGCAGGGCACAGCAGGAAATGTCCGATGTGGAGATACTCGTTTTGTGTTACGAGATAATCTGGGGAGGAAATCGCATCAGGCTTTGAAAGTGATCAATCAGGGTGAGACACTCGGTGGCTAGGTCCATGGTTAAAAACACTTCTGGAACATCTGACACGGACTCAAAAGTGAGTCTGCACCAGACCCAGCTGAAAGCTCTTCAGGGACCCAAATGCGCCAAGGATGTCCTCCAGTCCTTTCCAGTGACCAGTGCCTCTGAAAGGGAAGAGCCAGACTGGGGCTCACGGAAGGCATCTTGCAAGGCACAGCTGGAGGAATCTGAACTAAAAAATGGAGATGTGCAGGGGCCTCAGAGAGCTCCCCCAGGGCAGAGGGGCAGCTGACGACACAGAGACTACACACAGACCAGCTTCTGCATCTCTCTCGTTTTTATTCACAGCCCAGAAGAACAGCATGGGACAAGCACTGGGTACCAGGAGCCTGCAAAGCCGTCCTAGACTCAGGGTGAAGTAATAACTCAGGACCTCATCTCAGTTCATGCTGGACTAGACTTGAATTTGTTTCTCGGTTCCTGCTCTCTCGGTAGGTGATGCAAATAAGCACAGATGCCAAATTGTTCCAGCAGCTGACTATAAACAAAAAAGTCTTCTGAAAATATGTTTGTTTGAAGGATTAAAAGAGAAAGATCGTTTGAAGGATGAGAAGACAGACAGTAGCAAGTCTGAAGTAGTGTCACATCTCTGAAGCTGCATGAGTCCAAGCACGGGCCAGGGGCTTTTAAAACTTGAGGAAAGTTTTACCCAGCTAGAGGTGTAATTAAACATGACTGGAGAGCACACTTAAAAAGCTCCTCAAGGACTGCTCTTGGCCATATGAGTTTTGTCTGTCTTGCTCAAAACATGGAACTTGTCCAAGCCCTTTCAGGAAAACACAGCCAGCTCCTCAGGCCCAGCCGGTACTCGCGGATCTCCTCAATGTGCCAGCTTGTAACTTCCCAAATCACCGCTCGGTGCTGGCCATGCTCTCACAACAGAAATACACACAGTGAAGTTCCTTGCAGTGGAAAAAAACTTGTGCTGAAAGCCAACGTCCCTCGGTCTCACGCTCTTACACTGATAGCTGGCTACTTGGTCCTGCTACCACTGCACAGGCTGATGAGAAACCAGAGAAAGGAAGAATCTTCCTGTGCCTAGGGCAAAAGACCCTTTTTATTGAAGAGATTTTCAGAGAACAACAGATTCTTGTAACAAAAGCATACGAAAGATATCTGATGGGAAAACGTAGTCCATCAGTTAGAAACCCCATTCTCTCATTTACTGGAGAATAGATCACTCTGCATGGATATCTTACCTTTGCAAAATCGGGTATTACTGGTTCGTTCATTATGGGGCAATTCTGAATTCAATACTAGGAGCAAATTCCAAAATAAGTTAAAAAAAAGACAGCAATAAAAGACAGGTTTTGGTTCCAAACCACTAAAACCATTGGGAGCTATGACCAACCCACAGCCACAGTGGCAACAGGATTTAAAATATAGTAACAGGAGTATAGAAATCAACCACAAACCATTCTCCTAACTCTGTGTGATAGCCACACACTTATTCCACCCAGTCATAGAGGGGAGAGGAACTATTACGATCTGAGCTGCAAAATCTAAATCAGGCAAGTTTCAGCTGCACAGCAGAATTTTCTTTCTGTACAAGATTGACTTGCTACAACAGTACCTTTTCAATTTTCAAGGTGGTCACCAAGACGAAAGTTGAATGCCATAATCTCAATTTTGTTTGTACTTCAGTTACTACCAGTCCACAGGGTGTTAGAAAGTTTTTGTGCCATTTAAAAAAAAAAAGGCCTGCTTGAAGTACATCACATATTTGTTCTGCAGCTACATTCTCAACAAATCTTTCCAAACGTACAGGACAGTACAATGCACACTACAGAAGATGCAACTTTCAGCTGGTGTCACTACAGGACATATCTCCATGGATATTCGTCTATAAGTTGCCAGATCTGCATGCAAAGTGCAATTCCAGCTCCTGGCAAAACCTTGAATTAAGGTTAAATATTAGTGAACAAGGATGCTGGTACCCCTTGGGAATGTACACAGATATACCATAGTTTTTTGGCTGTCAAGGCACTTGTCCAAGACTGCTGAGGGACATGTTGTAATCAAACAATCCCAAAGGACAGATGCAAGTTGGGCAGATATTTAGTATCCGAAAAGATCACTCAGATATTGAGGCCTTTTTCTTGGAGTTCTTAAGCACTTTGGAAAAAATCCAACAGCAGGTCCTGTTAGTTTGTTGATGCATCAGTTAACTCTGCCAGATGTTGCTGGTGATACACTGACTAAGCAGAGTAGAAAAGCAAACATTCTATAACTTCACTAAGAATCACCTTGAAAGCCATCTTCCTTCACCTCAATGTTATGACCAGGTATCCCAATAGAAAATACGTTTTCAGAGCTCCACAGAAAGAGCTCTGCAAAGATCTCAAGGAATTAATTCAGACCTCTTTATAACACTCAAAACAGAAAGAGCTGGACATAAGAGGGTCTCTGCCACTCTTGCCCCGGCCCCTTTTCCTACCGCGCTGGTAATAGTAGATGGGACTCTACAGAAAAAAAAATGGGCAATTTTATTTAGAAGAACAGTACAGCACAAGCCCTACTGAAAACCTTCCAAGGCCATCTATCGAAATAATTGACAAATTGAACATGATCCAAAGAATTGATGGTGTTAACAAAACATCTATAAAGTTAATGGAATGTGTTCAACCATCAGCTCTACGTGAAAGTGCAAAAAGTCTTTGAACTTACATCATGCTTTATGTTAAAAGGAGATTTCCTAAAATGTTCTAACATAAAACACAGGATGGAGCAAAAACATTCATTTGGAACAAATAGCTGCACGTTACAACAACAGAGGAAAAAACCTATCACTTCATCAACATTTACTGAAGGCTCATGAACCTGTGGGTCAATGAAAGCTAGCCCAACCTATCTCACAACAGAGAGGTCCTGCAGAACATATATTTCCATGTCTTTGGTTAATTATTCTTCCAGCTAACCAAAAACCCCTGCAAGAAAATCCCACTTCTCAAATCACCTCTACACCACAAACAAATGACTTTGCTTGTGCTTCATCCTACACACAACAGACCCAAGTCAGCACCTATTTAGCACCTTATAGTGCTAAATGCGTGCACGCATGGCATTCTGCTCGGGCTCTGCAATGATGTAACATGTCCAGTACACCAGAAATTTAGAACTCAACACAAACTAACCAAAGATTTACCAAGTTGTTAATATATGGGCTCAAAATCTGCAAAGCACTGACAAATCAAAATGCTTTTTTGGTGTGATACTCGATTAGTGCACTTGTAAGCAAAGAAAATTGGGAAATCTAAACATTTAGACAAATGTTTGTTGGGGAATATACTCCTCCTCGTGTGTGTGAATGCACACAGCGCTTTCTTCTGTTCTCTTGCAGAAAATTCAGGAATTCATATGCCACCTCCACATCCCTAAAAGCACAATGACTGTTATCAATTAACACCGCCACAAAATCTCCCTTGCCAAAACAAGGCACTCTCTATTCATCCGGCATATAGGAGAAGGGAAGTATCAGCTGGAGACAGCTCCTGCAATGCAAACATCTCCTGCCAGGGCCAACAAGTTATGGATGGATAGCCAATACTAAAAGTAAGACTGGAAATTCAGTTTATCTCAAAGTAGCCCGGCGCTCTTGAAATGAGTTTGCACCCTTTCGTGCCAAATCAGTCATAGAATTATTTAGTACCCCTTTGGTATTTCAAAGTTATTATCCATGAGTACTTACATTAAATCCTTTTTTTAAAAATTTAAATAAAAGCGTCTCTAGCATATATATTGATGGGTGCCACATTAAGAATGTATTCATCAGGCTACCATCGAGAGGTGGTCATTTAGGCCAAACCAGAATCTACAAACAGGCATTTTAAAAAAAAAAACCAAAACAAACCCCATAAGTTTGTCACCTTGTTGGTTTTAACAAGAGTTGAAATTTCAGATCGCAGCTCGATGACTAAAACAGACTGGTGGAGGACGCCTACCCATTTAGAAGCATGGACTGGAATATATTTACCATGTATTATGGCAGCCCTTCAGTGGCACTTTCTGCTCAGGAAAGCTGAGAGAGAGACCAATTAAAGCAATTACAGAGTACATACTGGGGACATTACTAATGGGACTAAGCTGCGATCCTGCCACTAGCTTGTTATAAGTAGATGATTTTATACACAACTTATACCCTGTCCTTGCCAAGGAGGTATTGGAATTACACCAAAACTCACTGCAGGAGCAGGGTTTTCTAAATTAAAAATATGTATGTATGCACACACACACATATACACACACACATACGTAACTGTATGTTGTGCGTATTATATAATACATTATTATATAATGTATATTACACCACATATCTATACCGCAGAAAATGTAAGGAGAAAGATAGTGTTCTACTTAATATTCTAAATCAGAGATAAAATACATGTATACGATGAAAATACTAAAATATAGTAGGAAATAGAAGACTGCCAATGAAAACAATTTCTTCTTCTACATACTTGCTCAGATCTGGGTTTGGTGTACTATGCTTCTTTAAGAAGCAACTGAAATTTTTTCTAACACTAAGGCAGTGTACAAAGTTGCAGGGGTAGACATGTGCTTTAGCGGTCCACTAACCAGCCCGAGGAGAGGAACACCAGACTTCACGGGAAGGGCGTTCAGGCCACCGGCTCTGCACGGTTCACTTTTAAGTCATTATTGCAAGAGAGCTCAGCTCTGTCAGCGTTCACCTGTCCACGGTGCAAGCTGGATACTGATCCCAGGAGGAAACAGCCTTGGTTCTTCTGGCATGAAAACTCAGAGCAAAGGAAAGCAGAAAAAGACTGACAAAGTCTTCGTTCTGCAAGATGAAATTAATGTTATAGGCTTCATCATGACTTGTTTTTTGTTTGGTTGGTTTGGTTTTTTAGAAAACACCATGTTATCCAGAAAACAAGAGCTGAGCCTCCGTTATAGAATAAATGAGCGCACAACCACAGACTTCTTTCTCCACGCAGCTAGCACAGCCCTCTCTCACTCACACTGTGCTGGGTACCTCCGTTTCGACAGTGTTGTACTGCAGCAAAACCAACTGCACACAACAGAACAACAGGAGGACAATTTAGATGAACCCGTTCTTGGTTCTTTAGCCCCTTCTCTTGAACCTTTGCCTAAAAGAGAAACTGCAGCTGTTTTAAGGAGCAGCAAGTCCACCTGGCTCAAGACAGTACCTTACAGGTCTGACCGAGGCTCAGGACGTTCTTGGGCCATCGTGCCAGGCAGCTGGGAGCAGCGGTGGAGTCTGAACCCTGCAATGAATAGACCTGCTTGCTCCTCAAAACTCAAAAGCAGGGATAAACTACTTCAGAGTATTACTACTATTGGGCACGTGCTTATGGGCAACTATTACAGAGAAGATGATATCTGTGATATCACCTGTCCAGAATCACTATCATCTCCAAAAGACTATTAACAGAGTCTGTGGTCATCTTACACTAATTATAAAATATCCATTTTAATTCCCTCCTCCCCT
Source organism: Fulmarus glacialis (assembly GCF_000690835.1). Classification (NCBI taxonomy): domain Eukaryota; kingdom Metazoa; phylum Chordata; class Aves; order Procellariiformes; family Procellariidae; genus Fulmarus; species Fulmarus glacialis. The sequence continues at coordinate 1,085 of NW_009213079.1, read as the reverse complement.
TTTAAGGAAGTAATCAGAAATTCTAATAATCAAATTAAAGAAAATAAAGAATAGTGCAACTGTGACAGCATCCTGCAAAGCAAAACACCACTTTGTGGTTCCTCGCCTCTGAAAACTATTCACTGATGTTTAAACCACCTTAACCACGACCTTCACGCAGGATTTGAGCGTCATAATGCCATTCAAAGAAAACTGCAAGGAAAGAAATAATTACTCACAGGCTTCCAATTTTAATCAATGCTTCCTGTTGTAACAAGGATAGGGTATGATTAACGGGTGCGTGGCCAATGGAATTTCATACAGCATGCTTATTTCTTACAGTAGCTTTTACCAAGTTGTAAAACTGAAATAATTAATTTAAACCCTTAAAATATAGACATGATATGTTTACTACCAAGTCTTAAAAATAATTGGGTCATTATCATTAAAAGCTCCTTAACTGACTGCAACTTGAAAGTGCTTGCAATGGTGAAGATATGATGTGTAAAATGAACATGTTTTTAATCCCATTTGTAATGCTATGTGATCTTAACAACCAAGACATCAAAGACTGCGTACGTTCTAACAGAGGATTTTTCAGTTTAATGACATCCAGTTTTTCATTGCACTTTCCCCTTTGTCCCACGCCCTTCAATCTTCCTGTTTATTTTAAATTACATTAAACCTGCGGCAAAGACCGACGTGCAATCCTAAACCTACGGCTGGGTGCACAATTCTTGCAGCGGCAGCCCCCGTTCAGAGCAGCCAGCACCGCCTCACTCAGAGGTCACCTTATTTCCTTTTCAAATAATCATTAGCTTCAAAGCAGAGGCAAATGAGTCAAAGTATCCTCTAATTATCAGTAATCCAAAGATGACTTCCAGAGAAAACGAGTGACAGCTCTGGCGCGTCAACTCTCCGCTGCCGGTTTTGTCCTGGTTTCCACTGCAGCTTAACAAAGTTGTCACCGACCGGTCTGACAGCACACCTGACTACCACGCTGCCGCATTCTAATATATATCCTTTACACCACAAGGCGGTTTATAGATGATTCGCTTCCAGCCCGCACCAGGTGACAGCAGCTTCCCGGTGCCGCAGCCGCTGCT
>NW_009213078.1:0-3544 GCF_000690835.1 Fulmarus glacialis | reverse complement strand
TCCAGCCGCTGCCCCCGAGAGCAGAGCAGCAGTCGGTCGGGCTGGAGGGGCCCCAACCCACCACCCAGCCCCTCCCCGCGCCACGGCAGGGCCATGCTCGCCCGTCTCAGTCCTGACGCATGATGGGCCGGCAGCAAATTAAATCTCCCCCGTGAGCCTCTTGCTGTGCCTCTTGCTGATGGAGAAAAGAGGTTTTTCCTCCTTCATTTGCTCCTTCGTCTCTTTTCTAGCCCAAACGTCCTGTGCACACAGGCCCCAGGGCTCTGTGATGCTCTGGGGCCATTTCTAAGACCCCCATTGATGCTCTTCCCGAATCCCCTTGACAGCCCTTGCTGGGAAGCGTCCGTGTCTGGAAAAAACAGAATTTGGTTCCAAACCCAATTTTTTGCTTCCTGAAACCAAAAGATGTAAAGCCCAGACTGTGCAACCTGGAGCCTCCTGTGGTCCTGGGTTTTGGCATCCTGATGGTCCTGTATTCTATTCCAGGATGTGTTTCCTTCACTAGCAGAGCCTCTTACCTTGGACTTGCTTGTTCCTGGCCTCTCCGACGAAGTTCGCTTCTTGCCCCATCACGCCGTACATGGGGCCGCGTTGGGAATCAGGATTAAAAGACAGAGAGACTGGTTGCACTGGTGCAACTGAGGGGGGCAGGAGACAGGAACTCCTTGAGATAATTTTGTCACTAAGAAAGCACACCTAAACCATCACGGTTGGACATTTTAACCTTGTTGTCAGTGAACGTTGGGCCGCTTCTAACTATGTGCCAAAGTAGGAACGAAGAGGACTAAGCCCATGGGATAGGTGTGGCATAAAACCTGATTTCAGTTTCACCTCCATCCTCAATTACCATTCATTAATCAAAACATATTTGTTATACAGGCAAAACTCCCACCAGTGTCACCGGATCCGGGGCTGGGGTCCTGCTGGGAACCGCAGCAGTCTGGGGGGGACCGCGCAGCGGGCAGAGCAACCTGTTTTCCCCAGTACGGGAAAGTTGGGGAGATTTGAAAAAAAACCCAATTCCCGCATAAGCTGAGCATGCAGGAGGATTGCCCCGCGGCTGCTGTCCTCCGTGATGGAGTATTTCGAAGCAAAGGGACACGTCCCTTTGCTGGGCGACTGGCTGCGTCCAGACCAAGGAGATGGCATCACCCGCGGGGGCTCGGGGGCTTCCCGGGGCGAGCGGTGCGGGAGAGCACCATAAAACACCCTCCGTCTTGCCAGCGAGGGGCGGCTTTCTAATCACCCAGGTGGATTTTTATTGTAACGAAGCCAGCAGTGCAGGATTTGACGCTAGGGGTCTGAATGTGTCACCTGCCGAGGGCAATTTAGCAAGTGGTCTGCGCTTTATTTCCCTGCTGTCCACAGCCGTGGGGCTCACAGCCCCGAGAGCCCGTCCCCGCGGGACCCACCGCCCGGCAGAGCGTGCGGCACTTTTATAAACTGATTTATCTCCTGTCTGCCTTCCCTTAAAACCTATATTCTGATGTGAAGAGGGTTTTATGGGTGCGTGGGGCTGTATGTACTATTACTGTCTCTTGACTTGGGGCAGATACCAAAATGTTTTAGGATTTCGATCTTCCCGTGAAAAGCACTGGCTCTTTGGTCACGTAGCAAGAAAATAAGAAACAAAGCATCGACATTTTATCAGTAAAGCCAAGGGGCTCCAGCTGGCATTCAAGACACAGCTTTCCAAACAGCCTGCCCTGCAACAGCCTGGAGCCAAGGCAAACGCCCGCCATGCCACCGCTTCGCGGTCTGAGGCTGCGCAGAACGACTGACAGTTTTCTGCATAACCAGGTAAATTCAACAGAATTTTCCTTTCAGACTTTTTTTTCTTCCCATCCACGACCAAACAAAAAGCAAGTTTCTAGGCAGCAGGAAAGCCAAAGAGAAACTCCTTCAGCATCGTTTCACAGATGGGACCTGCAGGCTCTTCCCATGGGTGTCGGGGCAGCACCCAGCCCCGCTGCAGCCCTCCTGAGCCCAGCCGGGTTTCGCCCGCACACGCCCTGCCGTGTTCAGAGCAAAGCACCAAAATCACCTTCCGAAGAGCTACGCCCAGTCCAGCTCTCCACTGATTTACCCTGAGATCTCAAGACCGCCCGGCTCTGTGCCTCAGTTTACCCAACTGTAAAACAGAGACAGCTATATTTAATCTTTTTTACTGCAAGGACATTGCATGAAGCGCTCTATCAGTGCAAAATTTATTAACACAGCAAGACCAAAGGTGCTTTTGCCTAAGGTGGGGAAGTCCAGCAGCAATACGACTGGGATCGTTGCAGTCCCATCCATCTGCCAGGCTGGATAACCCCGCAGAAGCGCTGGCTCCCGCTCGCCGGGACTGAGCTGTAAATGCAGAAAAAAACTGCAGCAGTGCGGGAAGGCTTGTCCCAGCACGCTGCTTTGTTTGCTGACAGCTAGCGTAAGTGACAACGTTGCCAGTGACTTTTAAGATCCCTGTGACTTTAATTGGAAGGGACATTTTTAATAGCCCAGGCAAATAGCTGTGTGATCCTGCCAACTGCAGCGACTGCTCGCGGCAGAGCTTCACGCCCAGAGATGCTGTTATTCTTCTGGCGTGTGATAGGAATATCACGTGTGAACTGACATAGCAGACACGCCAACATTTTTTTAGCTGTACAAGCTCGCTCAGACAAGAAAAAAAACAAAAAACATCAATATGCCCCCAGGGACAGCCAGACACAAACCCAAAAAATGACCTGCATGCATATAGAAAATGCACAGCAGATTTCCAAACCGTATGCATGGGCTTTAATCAATGAACTTCACTGATACATGGGAAACACTTTATTCCCAGTAATTTGGGAGGTCCTTTGACAGCTCTAACAAGTAGGATCTGTTCAGGATGGTAATGATTAAAATGCTGACTCACAGAGGGTTTTGCCATGCTGGCGGGACTACACCAGCTTTGCGCTCACTTGGAAGGTATTTTGCATCCCTGCTTTTCAACCAATCTGCAATTTTAATCCTCTGGCTGCAAACAGTTGTTTGCGGCTTTGCCCAACTGACTCCGGGTTTCCCTTCTGCAGGTCTGGAGGGAGAGGGTTCTCCTCTCGCTCGCTAACGTGCTGACGGGCAGCAGGACAGGGAGAGCCCCCGTGCTTTCTGCAGCCAGGAGCAGCGAGGAGCTCGTCTGCCCGCTGCTGGGAAGGAGGGAGAGGAGGGACAGCCCCCCAGCCGCCTGGGACCTGAGCCCATAGACCTGCGCTTCCCACATCCAGCGCTGGGACGTGTGAAACCGTAGGGCAGGTTGCTGGCTTTGCAATGCTCTCATGCATTTCACGGCAAGACAGCAAGGTACTTCGCAAACGTGGTTAAGGCGCAGCGTCCTGCCTGACCATAGTGCCGCTGGCTGCGGCTGCTCGCCCGGGTGCCAAGGTGGGGTTTATCCCCGTGCGGCCCCTTTTGCTCGTGGCACAGCCCCCCGGGTGCCGCGTGCGGTGCAGTCCCATTCCCTTGAACCTCACACTTGCAGCCCCTTCGTGGGTCCCCTGCAGTAGCAGCGGTTAACACCAGGAGA
>NW_009213077.1:14518-17374 GCF_000690835.1 Fulmarus glacialis | reverse complement strand
CCCCGCCAATGCCCGCTGCTTGCCTGCGCTCTTATTCATAAGGCCTTTTGATAACATATGCTTGTATTTTGAATTTCCCCCCCGTCAAAGGGATTTCTTTTTCCAGTTCTATACCATGTATCTTTAATGTGTGTAAAATGTAACGTGTATAAAAATGCTTGCCTTCTGAGGGGTGTTCTTACTAACCCCTATAGCAGGGCGCATGTACTAATTTAGTAGAGAGCAACTTTCTCACAAGGCTGGGGATGCCCAAATGAAGCGGGTTTTGATAGATTTCATATATCCCATTGCTGCAGTCCCAGGGGAGTGGTGTGTACATACAGATTGCCTATGGGCTGTATATATAGCTCTCGGACTGAGGACCACGACAGGGCTGCCAGGTCTCCTTGATGGGTAAATGGGGTTTGTTTCTTCCTCATTGTATGCAAATCCTGCTTGCAAGTGAGCAAAGAAGATGAACACTGAAAATGGTTTCTAGTTTCCTTTTCCCAGACAGGAGAGTGATGTCACTGATTTCCTCCTCCTTGATGATGTCAAAGCACAGTGTTAGTTTCATACTTGCGAGATGACTTCTTACAAGCCTTTCAGACTTTGAACTAGGGACTCCTACGTTGCAACTGTGGCATAATCCTGTATCTGAGTCATGTCCAGATGGGCAATGCCCTGCTCCTTTTTGCTTGTAGGTGCAGGAGCAGCAGAGTTTTCGACACTGGCCTTCACAGCATGCTTTCCCTGGAGCATGCTTTGCCTCACTGGAGCAAGATCCCTAACCTGGAGGAATAAAATTGTACCTTTGTGTGAAGTAGGAAAGCAGTGTAAAGTAGGGAAGCTGTGAGGACTTGATGCACCTGAAAAAAGCACTCCTTTCAATCTTCTGTAGTTGCTTTAAATTCTGTAAGATGTCTTCTACCTTTTTTCCAGGCCACTTTAATAAGTATTCTCTTCACTCTGTTGAACTTAAGGGAACATTTAACTACATATGTGGATAAAGATGCAGATACATAGATGTAATAACTGTGACCACAGGTCTTTCCTTTTTCATCATAATATTCTCCTGCTTCTCATTATAAATTCATGTCAATTGTGAACAGGTAAATTCTTCAGTTTGTTTCCCATGTGTTTGACAGGTCACACTCAGATTAGGTCCGAAAAAACAAACAGTAATTCAAGCTTGTTTCAGGTGTATTCTGTTTTAAATCTACTCTGTATACTAAATTGTAATCCATTTTGGAAAACAAGATGGTATTCGTGTGAGTTGGTATAAATTGCACTGTTTATTTTAGCTTGCCATTTGGGAACTGTACATGTGTGTGCTACAACAGGAGCGAACAGGGGCTGTAATGAGAATGAACTCAAATGCCAGTTTAAGAAAACAAATTCTACTTGTTTAGATGTGGCTTGTAGACTTACTTTTACAGTTTGTTTTTAGTACAAGTGATAACAAATCTTCATGTGTGCTACTTGCCATGTACATTTCTAGCACGTGTGTCTGATTGTGCTAACCAGATGCCCCTTGCAATACTTGTGCAGAGTGGGATAGCATAGCTGGGCAGCCTAAGGAGTCGTGGACAGTGTGGCATCAGATGGTGCTGCTGAGAGGTCTGTAGTTGCTTTCCAAAATCCCTAGTAATTTTGCTCTCACTTCTGTGTGAAAAAAGCTGCTAAAATACTGTCTGAAAATGGTATTCCAGTCATGGATTGCATATGTTTATCTGCTGTTCTAATTGTTTCAGTTTACAGACATGTCATTAAACTAACCCTCTCCCCCACCAAAGCAATCTTAGTATCTGATTATATCTCTTCCAAACTACTGGAACTACTTAAAGAAATGTTTTTCTCTATTCTATTCTTGCCTCTGCCTTTTCCTCCTTTGCAAAAACTTTAATGTTTGCAGGAAGGGATAAAAACAGAACTACTACTATTGTCAGACAGCACACGTGAGACCTGCAGAGGAATATGTGTTCATTACAGCTCTCTGTTAAGCACCCCTGAAGTAGGGACTGGAGCTTTTCGAAGACTTAGTTAACTTCTTGCCAAGTGTGAAGCAAGACAGCTTTACATCTGGAATGGTGCAAGCATTAGTGAGCAAAGCAGCACTTCCTCCTTTTTAATTTGTGGGACATTCAGTAATGCTGAGCGGTGGCCCTCACGGGACAATGTCCAGATTTTCAGTAGAAGCACAACACAGCACAAGGTGGTGGTCCGAGAAGGGATTCTTTGCTAGCTCTTTGGTTATTTAGTCAGAAGAGACAGCCTGAGCAGTAAGTTTAAATTTTTGTAAAAATCTAACCAAAATTTAAGCAGACTGTAAAAATCCAGAAGCAGGTTTCTCCAGAACTGATGTAACTGGAAGGTTTCACAATGGCTTATCCACTCTTGCTGCGGGTGTCAGTGTAAGATCATGATGCGTGCCTAGATGTTTTTGCTCTCTTCTGTGGTGAGCCTGAAGCTGAACCACAAGCTATGTCTCAAATTTCTGTAAGCATCTGTGAATCATTTGAGGACATTAACTTATGTGGGATCTGATCTGTGATTTCTGCTCTTCACCTCTGAGTAGAATTAACTCACTGAATTTCAGTGAAAGTTTCACTACTTTCTCTTGTTGCACAAATCTGATCTCTGTGAGCATTCTGAGTTGACAACTGAAAGAAGACTGAAGAGGACAGCGTGGATTTAGCTGCTGTAATAGCAGAAGTGGTTGATGAACCAGCTTCTGTAGCAGCTGTGGTGTAGAAGACTTGGAAAATATTGTTCAACAATGTGGGGTTTCTTTACAAATATTCTTTAATAAATATTTCTTTTTTTTTCTTCTAATGACAGGTCAAATGCCAAGACTTTCTAAGGTCAATCTTTTTA
>NW_009213077.1:0-14507 GCF_000690835.1 Fulmarus glacialis | reverse complement strand
CCCTCAGCTGAGCAACAGAAAAAATCACAGGTAAAATGTCTACGTTTAATTGGTCTTTCTGAACAGATGCTAATAGCTCCTGCAGTGAATTTAACCTAACTGCTCTTTACATGACAGATAGTCCAGAAGGAAGAAGAAAAAAAATGCTGATAAACATTTTTAAAATATTTCTTAGAAGTAGGAAAAAATCCACCGGTGGGAGAAAAATAGCAAAACAGTTAAAAAGCATGCTATTTCTGAAAAACTTTGAAAGGCAAGGCATACCCCCGACAGGTAAAGCAAACAGTAAAAAATGCTGGTGGGTATTTTGAAGAGCATAACAAAGGAGGCATGGTATATACTGTGCACTTCTTAGTGTATACTAATTATAACTTTAAAATCAGTGTGGTTGATGGTGTAGAGATATTCTTTAAAATGTCGATGTTCATGATTGTAGAAGAGTTCTCTTATACAGTGGAGGTGCACAGAACTACTTGAAACGTTTGCTGATCAAGAACTTGTAGATAACTACCTTAGTGACAATGAAAAGAAACCGTCCGTGAGAATGGGTCTTCTAAATAGCTGCCAGTTACACTTCAAAGTAGAGGGGCATTTTCAGAGTGTCCTGGAACAGGGTGTTTCCTTTTTGTGATCAGACTTCTTACTGGGCTCTTTAAAATGATTACTACTTTGTGCAGAGCATACCCATGTGCTAAGATCCATAGCACATGTATCAGCCAGGACAAGAAAAGATAGGAAAATAATTTGAGTGACAATTAGGCCTGATTTTCAGAGTTTGGTATGTCCCGGACTAGATCTGGAAAAGGGATAGATGAGCAGCACCATACAGACTTCAAAAGCAGCTTCAAATTTAGCAACTCAGTTAGGAATGGCACTTGGGTTATATGTAGGACTTCAGTACAGCCTCATGTCTGTAACCGCGAAGAAATTGAATAATTTACGGATCTAAGGCAACAGTGTTCTGGTAGCAGCTGGATTGCGTAATGAGATCTGTTTCACCAGCTTCATCAAACTAGCCTGTATCCACTTTCCTCACAGTACATGGGAATCCAGATGTAAGAGCTCTTGTCTGTGGTATGCAGACTTCTTCCACGGAAGATTCTTTAGAACCAGGATTCATTTCTATAAATGAAGAGACAGAAATAAAGCTAGAGAAGCTGTTGGCTCCCAGGATGGTCAAGCTTAAGACAGAAATTAAATTAATGAACGTTCCCAGATGCTGGATGATTCAGATGGGTTTTCAGCTATAATTGACAGAATTTTCTGTGCTGCTTCTGGGTTTTGTTATGGGCAAAGCAATGACCAGAAAAATCAGGAATTTGCGACAAGTCCCTATTTGAAGTTTGACAGGGGCACAGCACTTTGATACTAAGAGGCGCATGTAGAAACCACCAAAAAAAATACTGCTTAGGGGAAGCGTAACAGAGATTGTTGAATGATTCATATCACAATTTGTACGAGGAGCTATATGCTGTGATCGTGGCCGATTACTATTACCCAAGGAAGAGCTGTAACATCTCTATGGACTTGATGTTGAAAAAAAGTAAAATAATAATAATAGTAATGCATTTTTCTGTAGGTAAAGAAGAGTGGTCTAGTTGTGGTGAAAAACATGAAGATTATCGGTCTTCATTGTTCCAGTACAGACTTGCATGCTGGCCAGATTGCACTCATTAAACACGGATCAAGACTTAAAAACTGTGATCTTTATTTTTCCAGAAAACCATGTTCGACTTGTTTAAAAATGATTGTAAATGGTAAGCAATGACTGTAGTAGAGTAGGAGTAAATGTTATGCTTGTGATTGGTGGGATCAGAAAGCTTGTTTTCTGTTTGGACTGTCCCAGTTGTGAATGCCAATCCCTAACTTGTGTAGCCTGCACTGGTATTTTCCACAAGGCTGAAAACAGTATTGAATGTGGATTTCCTGGAGCTGATGATCAAGAAACTAGGGTTTGCTACTGAAACCCTATTTCTCTGTGCAACTATTATTATTGGTGGTCCTTGTCTCTTCCTTGGGATGCATGCTGAGATTCTGACATACCTGTTGCACTTAGGTTGCCAGAGCAACCCTAAGCCTGATCACTAGGCCCAGATGGCTACATTTTTCCTTGCCCTCCCATTGCTTGTCAGTGGCACCAGAGGAAGGGTGGGTTTTATGCAGAAATCACAGGGAGTACTTTAGGGTTTCCTTTTCCCAAGTGAGATGAAAACAAGTCGGATTATTCACTTCCTGAAATGGGATCTGCTGATACAGCCCTTCTGCAAGTACCGGTTTTTAATCTCAGCAGCAACTTCTATTAGTGCTAACTTTTTTGTGTGGTGTTAATGTACCTGTTGTAGGTAAGATGCAAAATTAGGGTGCCACAAAGATCTTAGAACTTAGGAAATTCCAATTTTTGTCTATAGTCTGATTATCAAGTCTGATAAGCTCTTGATACTCGTATATGCTAGCATTTTTGTTTTCCAGACGCCACTGAAATAGCACTCACGGCCTTAAAGGAGTGGAAACAGGGTTAGGCAATAGTGTGTTGAAAATGAGGTTTATGTTCCACTGTGCTTGCATGGTTCCTTTTGCTGCATTATCTTCTCTTCCAGCTGGGGTGAACAGGATTTCTTACTGGCCTGCAGATCCTGAAATCAGCTTGCAGACTGAGGCGTCCAATCCCATGACTACTGATGATGCAAAGCTAGATGCCAAAGCAGTAGAAAGACTGAAGTCAAATAGTCGTGCTCGTGTGTGTGTGTTGCTTCAGCCTTTGGGGTGCTACATGGTGCAATTTATTGAAGAAACTTCCACCAAGCTTGATTTTATTCAAAAAATAGCAAAATCTCAGCCTGACTTGAATACTGACTTTTATACTGCATGTAGACAAGAGAGGATAAAAGAGTATGAAAGTTTATTCCTAATTTCAAATGAGGAAACGCACAAGCAAATATTGATGACAATAGGACTGGAGAACCTCTGTGAAAATCCGTACTTCAGCAACCTTAGGCAAAATATGAAAGATCTTGTCTTGGTCTTGGCGACAGTGGCTGCCAGTGTCCCTGTCTTTGGATGTTTTGGATTTTACAACAGTGGATCATGGCAAACGAATGAAACAGACCATCAGGGTTTGCCCCAAGAAATTGCAAGGCACTGTATGATACAAGCCAGACTACTTGCATACCGGACAGGTGAGTTGTTATAGTAGTGGAGGAAAAATGGGTCTCATGAGTAGAGCAAGTTCCTGATTTCAGTCTTACTTCTTCCAAATACTTCCTTGAGCAAGCTGCTGAATTCCGTTCTTACATCCGTGAAACAGGAGCAGCAGTAGTAGTAAAAACTCCACAGGGGTACATAGTATTGTGTGGTGAAAGCACTGAGCTTTCCAAGAGAAAATCAGGGCAGGTCTTTCACATACAGTGCTAGCAAAGCCTGCCCTGACAACATGTCCAACACCTATCTGAAAATAGAATACAATGACATTTAAATGCTTCAAGCTGCTCTGAGGCTCTTTTTTACTTCAGGTTTCACAAGATGGTTCTGTTATCAAATGGGCGCCAGTATTTTAAGCATATTATGTACGCTTCTTCAGAAAAGAACAGTGAAATAATATCCTTCCAGCAGGCCATTAAGTACAGTTAACTAAGTTTCCCAGTTCCAGTCTTATTAGTGAAAGTGATTATGTATCTGATGGGGGGTATCTTTGCAAAGATGCTGGAGTTTTGATGTACAGGCTTTCAGAGTGGAAGGGTAGTTATTGACTATTTTTTGATACAGATGACTTCTGTTGGCTACTTTATTCTGTCTGGGTAGCAATGCAGTAAACTGGTAAGTTCTTCCAGAGAACAGAGTATGAAGACTTAAAACTTTGTGGTACTCCTTAGTGATGTTTTTTTCATCTAGATAGGATAGTTGCTTTTTTAAAACCCTTGTAAACAAATAAATAGTACCTATTTAAAGCTTAAAACAAAACTAATCCCCCAACACGCACACACAAAACCAGCCTATCAAGTCAGGTGCTGAATGTGCCTTTTGACTTACTCAGACTTCGTTATTTGTAGAGGTGAATCTTCGTATTTTAGAACCTTTCCCTTTTTTGATTTGGGTTGGTTTGGGTTTTTTTTTTGGGTACCCTCTGCAAATTTGGTCACCAAAAGTTGCAGAGGAGATTGCGTTTTTAGAAGTAATTCAGAAGTTTCATGAAACCAGTTGTGAGTTTTTTGTACAACTACTGTTGTACAGAGCAAGATAGAATGACCAAGTTTGAGTACTCATTCTTGGGGCAGCAAAATTCAGTTTTATCTGTGCTGTTCAGCCTGGACTCAGGTCTGTTTTTTGAACAAACTCTTATTCCTGTAATGAATAAGTCCTTTAGCCCTGTAATGAAATTAAAGTAAGTAACAGCACACACACACACATATTTAGATGCTTTACATTATTATATAGGTAGATATAAGGGGAGCAAGATCATAGAATGTTTTCTATGCTGGCTTAATATACATCAGTGACTAATAAATATGCAGCCCTCATAAAACATATCTTTGGCAGGAAAGACCCTCTTTGAGTGATTGTATATGGTAGTGATACCAAGGATGATGGAAATGGTTAACTGAAACAGCATATTCTACAATATTAATCACTGGAAGCCTGAAACATTTTTTTTCTCCTTGATATGCTCTGTTTTAACTGGTCAAGACTCTTATCAATAGCTACTGGGGAAGATTTCCAAGTTCCATAAAAATCTTCCAAGTCACATAATGAAAGTTCTGTTCCAGTTTTCCTGTGGTGGTGCTAGGAAACACGCCCCAAAATCCGATTGTTAACATTTTGTCTCTGAATGATGTGTAAAATACAACTAATTTTGATAGGAATTCAGACCACAGAACCATAAACTTAATGAATGGCAGAAATTAAGTAATTAAATTAAGTAGTAAACAATAAGAAGGTTTTTATCAGTTTGCCATCTCATATCAGCGAACCTGTCCACATATATTCTTGGCACACATTTTCTTATCTGATATATGTTGCTTCTTAGCATTTGTGAACAAAATGTATGTAGCAAAGTCTTAGAATGGCTGGCCTTGCAGTTAAAGCACACCCAGCTTTTGCAATAGTCTCATATGACTTCAAAGCTCTTAATTGTTCTCCTGTCCACGAAGCAACAAGGAATGTTACTGCTTCCTCTAGGATGTCATATGTTAATGTATAGGTAACTCAGAAGTGCTTTATTTGATATTTACTGCTAAAATGTTGTGTATTTTAGAGGATCATAAAACGGGAGTTGGAGCTATTATTTGGGCAGAAGAAAAATCAGTAAGTATTGAAAAAGTTGCTTTTTCTTGCACTCACAATTCATATACTTGTGTCTGCTTTGAGCTTGTTATTTTGCTTTAAGTTTATACACGTGCATTTTTCATACACACGCACAGCACTATAGAAAGCTTGCACTTCTCATTCTTTAGTAACTACGTTAATGACTGGTTCACTGTTATGTTGTCAAGATGAAGGGGAAGTATAAATGAGTTTAGTAACTACCACAGTGTCTTTGCCTAGCTTTTCGGTGTGCTTGCTTCCCTAGGCATTGTCAGTTATTCCAGGTGTCCCGGCTACAAAGTTTTGCCACTGCTGCTGATCAGGCAGCATGTGCCTACTCTGCATGGTCCCTCTTTGCCGCTCTTTTTTGGAGAGGTCTCAGTGCAATCATAGCCTGACAATCTCTTGAGGATTTTTGTTGCAGTTGAAATGCTGTACTGGCTTTAGCACATTCCTTTTTGGATCAAAACTGATATTTTTCTACAAATATTGTTACTGTGCTTTTTCCCATCCAAACATAAAGTTTTTATTTCTTTATGTCTCTGATTATGCGTATTCCCAGGAAGCCTCATTCTTCATGCAGCTGCAACATACTCTTAATTTGTTTTTAGCACTTCAGTCATCAGCTGCTTATTGCTGTTTTGTTTCTTGTTCTGATTTCAATCGCCGATCGCTGCTTGGTCAGCCCGCCAGTCACTGGATCTGTTGAGAGACAGGCGAGAGAGTCTGTGATACATCAGGGACTAACTCCAGCTGTCTTTAATTTTGTACATTGCGGAAAGGCTTAAGGACTAAATCCTTCAGACTTTTTGTTCCTGCTATCAGTATTACTTGCTAAACAGAAAGCCTCTAAAGCCTGGTGCAGTGTGTTGTCTGCGGTATTACAGTTTGCCCGTGCAGCTCCTATTGAGCTTAGTGGGAAAGTTCCATACAGACATGGAGCAGTTAGCAAGAGCAGAGTTCGCTTTTAACTGCTCTAACTTGGCATGAACTGATAATGTGAAAGCATACATTGCACAACACTTTGACTTAGTACTCAGTTTAAATTTGATGCTTTGCTTACTGTTGCAGAGAAGCTGTGATGGAACAGGAGCAATGTATTTTGTAGGCTGTGGTTACAATGCCTTTCCTGTTGGATCTGAATATGCTGATTTTCCACACATGGATGATAAACAAAAAGATCGGGAAATCAGAAAGTTCAGATACATAATACATGCGGAGCAGAATGCCTTGACATTCAGGTAATGGGTTTATTTTTACCACAGAAAAGAATGAGATGGTTCAGAAACAATTCCATGACAAATGCATGATGTCACTGGGATGAAGTCACGGTCATGTTTATGCCTATGATGCAGAACTTGGATGTGCATGGACACAGTCAGCTCCTGGGGTTTCTTCAGACTTCTTAAGTGAACTTCGTTTTTAAAGGATATTCACTCCAATGCATGGCAGCTATCCTTCAGATACAAGCCACTGCCTCTGCTTCCTGCTAGGACCATGCTATAACCTGAAATGTAAAAGTGTGGCAATTGTTGAAACTTACAACAATGATATGTGTGGAGAGGTGGGATGGGTGTTTTGTTCACTGATAGAAAAACCAAACTAGGTATTGTTGTGTACTTGTGCACTCAATTAGGAATAAGTTGCTTCTGAGAGTAGATAACACACCACTTCTTTGCTTGCTCTTGTGAGGTATCAAGTTTGTCACCATTCAAAACTATCAAGATACAAACTCTGAAATTCTGTTTTCTGACTGCTTGTAGGTGTCGAGAAATAAAGCCAGATGAGAGAAGCATGATATTTGTGACGAAATGTCCGTGTGATGAATGTGTCCCTTTAATCAAAGGGGCTGGTATCAAGCAGATCTATGCAGGAGATGTTGATGCTGGAAAAAAGAAAGCAGACATATCCTATATGAAGTTTGGTGAACTTGAGGGTGTAAGCAAATTTACAGTAAGTGTCTAAATGTACTATATTCTAAAACCTCTGGGCAGCATTGGTGGGAGTGTGGAGTGAGCAGTCACCTGCAGCCAGCATAGAGGACTATTTCCTTGTGCTGTTTAGTCAAGTGAGTGGAATTGAGAGGTTGCTCTGTCATGACACTGGGGAGAAATGCTGTGCAGTATGCCAGATGGTGGGGCCAAGCGTGTCTGTTTTCTCTAATTGTATTGGAGATCTCCCTCTAACTCGTTGCTGTTGTTTGAGGTGGTCTCTTCACACTCTGAAGTTCTCTCCAAGCCTCCCTGTCACAGCACGGCAGCTGATGTGGGAGATCACTGTGTGATTCTGTATGCCCTTCCAGCAGCTCCTGAAAGAGCTGCGGTGGGTTTTGAAGGTGGCCAAGTGCACCTGCGCTCAGGGTGCTCACCACGACAAACTGCAGCACTGTCGGTTTGAGCAGGCTCGTTTCCCCTTCTCAAGGGAGTAAATGGCCACGCACCCCTTAATAGCTTTTTATCCTCAAAGCAAGTGTGTTTTGGAGGGGGAGCCCTTCATTTCCTGCCTCACCCCTAGTCATGCCTTACAGTGAAGGACTGTAGGGTACTTTTTCTTTCACCCTTTGCTCTTTCTTCTGTCTTCTGGAATAAGTAAACTTTTTCTTCTCTTACCAGTGGCAACTAAATCCATTTCACACTAATGCCCTTGAATTCCATGACCCCACAGCCAGGGAAAGTAAGTATTTTTTCATTAATTCATTTTATGATTGAAGTCAATATGTGAGATCAAGTTTTAAACAAGCCTGAATCCCTCTGGGATTGATTAGTCTTAATTAATCTTGATTTTGATTAGTTAAATTTTGCTATGAAAACTTCTCTGAGCTTTTTGAATAGATGAACTAATGGTAAGTTGAAAACAAGCTTGTTTTAACAAATGCTTGGCATTGGCACACGTTACAAAATCTAATAATGCTATTATCAAGGTCAACAACATGCTGTTTTGCACATAGTCATTTCAGACTACTTTATCATGTTTTAGATTTTGTTCCATAAAGACTTTTAATATTGTGTCCTATAAAGAGTGCCATTCTTTTTCAAGAGAAATTTGAGTCCTCCAAGTCATCTAAATATGTTCTGCAGAACATTTCAATGCTTCTTTTATGAAGTAGAATCTATGCCAATGCTTTTCAGTCAACATTTTTTTTGTGTGTATATACACACATATAGAATATAAAGGCCGCAAAATCCTTGTTGACCTGCACGCCTGTAGCAAGGGAGCTGTCATCTTCTGAAAATAAGAGTTTAGATGAGTCTTAGGATAGTCTTAGGATAGTACTACAAAAGGGACCCACCCTTGGCATCTACTGTGCCTCAAGCATGAAGATATGGAGCATAAAGATAGGGAGTTGGCAGTTACTCAAAGCATTGAGCACCATGCTAGGAGCATAAAAAAGATAGAAGGTGGTTTTTGTAGCACATGAATAGCCGCATACTACAAGCTAATTCCTAACATGTAGTGAGCTAGATTAGTGGAGAGGTCTCTTTGTTAGCTATTTCCTTATGAGATGGGGGGAAAGGGGGGAAGGAAGGGCTCAGAGCAGTGTTTCTGGCATTAGTAATCACTCCAAAATGTTATGGCTTGTTTGTCCCTCTCTCTGCTAACGGTTTTTAGACCCAGCTGGAGAAAGATTCATCCTGGGGTACTTTGTTTGACAGCCTTTAACAGCGGTCATTTTTCTAACAATGTTTTCTTTGAGATGGTATGCTTGCATTTTCAACACTGAAGTGTTTTAAGTTGCTATTTTTGCTTAGTATGTTTCTTTTAGTATGATTATTGCATGTTCCTCTGTATGAGGAAGAAGACAAGCTCCCCCACCCCAGCCCCCCACCCAGTGTTACTCCAGTGTGCCTGTATGTGTTGAGTATTTAGACTATGCTTACTATTGTATTAATATTTCACACTTTTTTTTTTTTTTTCTTCAGATGGGGTCCAGAAAACAAAATCACTAGATGACCAGCAGCACCAAAACAAGAAACTGTGTCTTGGTCACTATTGAATAACTAAGCACTTCTGCAGTCTTGGTCTGTACTTTATAATGCAGCCTGTTTGCACTTTCAAATAAGGAAGAGTTTTATTTATTGTTTGGAAAGTGATTTTTAGAATAAGTTTATTTATGATGTCTTTAAATGTTTTACAGAATTACCTGAAGGTCTTTTTCATTTAGAAGTTCTTGGGGAAAAAATGCTGCTTGTATTTTCTGTGAAAGTAACTGGGTGGCTAATCATTGTTAACACATTAAAAAAAAATACTGAAAGTTTATTGCTGGTAGATCAGAGTAATAATAAAATGGTATCTTTTTTGCTTGATGTATGGATTGAGGGAATGGATTTGTAAGCTCTCAGCTAGCAGAATGCAGAAATAAGTTGTAGTTCTTCAAGTACAATTGTCAAGCCAATCTTCTAGGAAATGCTAGATAAATAATCCCTAGCAATTATTCCTGTTCCTGAAAGTAGCTTTTGCTTCTCAGTCTGCTTGTATAAAGGAGACAAAGCCATTGGGATGGCAGTCGTTGCTAGGTAAGTGATTCGGAGATCAAGCTTGTCTCTCATACATACCCTCTTCCAACTACCATAGCAGCAGAGCTGTTTTGGTTTGTGGTACTTGCATTGCTGCTCTGTGTGCTTCCTCAAGTGCGTCCCATCTGAATTAACATAGACAAAGATTAGCTTTGCTTTTTCTCAGCTTCTGGATGCAGGTCTAAAAGGATTTGGCTGCATGCATCTCACTGGCCCCCACATACTATGTGAAGATCGCTAGTGTTTAGGTTTTGTTAATCTTTACTAACAGGCTTCTAGGACTACAGAAGCTAAGAAAGTGCCAGATGTCCTGTTGTTTCTTAGATAGGATGGAACCAGTGGAATAGCCCAAATCTTTCAGGTGCCAATCTCTTGGATGACTACACGTGGAGCAAGGGTGACTTTAAAACAGCCAGTGAAACTGCAGTCTAATGTTGTTGTTAGTTTTGAGGGGGTGCTGGGTAGGTAATGGGTAACCACATCAGAGAGTTGTACGCAGCATCTTTTGAGAGGTCGCTCTCCTTACTCCCATCTGTTCGCTGCTTTGAATATGACCTCTAGATGTTTGTTTGAGCAAATGTTCCAAGACTTTCTGTTCACTCCTCTGCTCAGCTCTCAAGTGCAACCACCGTAAACCTTTTGCTGCTGCTGCTGGTAGGATATATAAATGGCCTTGTACCATTTCTTTCATGGATCTTGACTTTGCTGCCCTCCTTAAAAGTCCTGGAAGGGGAATCATGTCTTGAGATGCTGCTCTAGGTTCTGTTTGTTTCTTTTAGGCTTTGGAAAAGGTTGGAACTAGATAGCAAAGCTGTGATTGGATAGTGTGCAAAGCATCCTTAACGTGGCATTAATTTATGGAGTCTGTTCTCACAGTTTGGCTACTGGTCCCGTAACTTAAGGTACAGTTCTTGATGCTTGAAGCTGCAGCAAGGATCTGTGATTCCCCATGGCTCAAAGTATAACTTCATTCTTGAGTACCCAGACTTCAGAACTGGGGAATGCTTATATCTTCTTACCACCATGAGAGTTCACTCTCACTGGAGCTGGAGAAGCTGCTGTTTCTCTGAGCCTGGTTAGAGTGAGGGCTACTCTAGGGCTGCTGGTTGAGTGCAGCGCATGCAGAGCTAGCAGCAGAAATCTCATCAGCCGCTGGCTGACCTCCTGCACCACTGCTGTCTTGCTAAGCCGGGTGCATACAGCTTCATTTCCCAGGACCAGGTAGTGAATGAAGGAGAAAAATCTGACACTGTCAACTGAGGGAAGGATGGTGAAATCCATTTTTGCATCACACCACAAAAGAGTGCTTTTTCACAGTAGCTCAGGAGGAAATAGCTGAACTGCCACTTCACCAGATCTTGTAACCTGGTGTGGAGGAACCCGGGTCCTGAATTTAGGACCAGCAGAGCCAGCTGCAAGAGCTCTATGCCTCACCTGTCAGATTCAGAGTCCAGGGCCTGGGGATTAAGTTATTGGCCTGGATGCTGTACAAACCTCAGAAAGACAGGTTTTTCCCCTCATCAAGGATTATATATTTTCATTGTTTGTAACTTCCATATGAGGTTAAAGTCAAAGTTGGTGTTTCATAAGCAAGATTATAATCTGTTTTTAAATCATAAATATTTTACTTCGGCATATTTCCCACACACACTTCTTGTAAGCATCTTGTGTTAGAATAATTACTCTTGGGTTTTTCTACAGATCAGAAGAACACTGTCTACATTAGAGTAAAAAGTCTGCCCCACCCACTGAAACCTTGTTTCCATAATCCATGGGCAATGCTCTTCTACTTGAGGTAGAAGCAGGGAAAAAAACAGGGGCAGGTTTAAGGCCCCTTCAAGTTTTATATTGATCAGTCAGCTGGTATCAAAATCAGTAAAGAAGTCTGTGTCTTTATAGGGACAGCTGAAATTGAAAAGTCCCTGAAACATCATAGGTGGCCTGGGTACATGGAGATGTAAATCAAGATACAAGTCAAATATCATACACATTAAAAAACTACGCTGCAGTGAATGCTGCTGGTAACCTGTACTTCATGAAGCGTTAAGATTTTACCTTTACTTTTTACTGATTTTTAAAAAGAGGATTTTTGTACAAAACTTTCCATGAAACTTGGAATTGCTTGTAGGGCTGAAGGCTTGGAAGTCTAGCTTTATTTCTGTCGCACTGTATTTCTACAGATTCCTCCAAAGGGTCACAAATTTCTGTAGGCTCTGATTATCAAGGTAACTCTACTTCTTTTAATTCTTGCTGGGATTATAAAGTAGGATCTTTATTCTGGACAACAGGAACAATGTGAATGGGGTTTCTTTCTCAACCGATGGACTCTGTAGGCGCTGCTGTGCATGTCATCTGCTTACCAGGGAGAGCCACGGAAGAGTGGATATCTCCTGCAGTGCTTATTTTGCAAATGAACTCTAGGATGTTTGTTTCTTACATAAAAAGAACAATGTATTTAAAATTAAGAAATGTAAAAGTTATATATTTTATATATTGTATGAAATTTCCATATGCGTTTTGGGTCTCTTCCATTCATTTGAGAACAGTCATTTTAATTGCAGGTATTAACTATAAGTAATAATTTGGCCGCTTGACTGAGAATTACAGAAATTCTCTGTTAGTTGTCTGCCTTACAGCAAAATATGTTTTCTGCTAATAAATTAATCCGACAGCAAGTACTGAAGTGTATTTTTAAGTGCTTTGGCTTATTAGAAACATTACAGAGTGCTTTGAAATGCTCACACCCTTTTACCAGCCCAGTGCTATCCTTGCTCCTGCAGTCCCAGCTGTTTGCTGAGCTGCGTCACCTCCCTCTGCTCTGCCTGAAGAATTTGTCTCAACATGAGACTGTGCCTCCTGCCAGCCCGGGGGAAGGGCTGGGATCCCCTCCCTCAGCCCTGCCAGCATTAATGAGCATTAATTCTCTCTTCCTCGGGAGAGTAAGAACTGCCTCAGGGAGCATTGCGTGAGCTGCCACCTCCATAGCCGGTTTCTTGGTTGGAAAGGGTAGAAGTGGGTGAAGTTTTGACCATAAATGGGTCCCTGCTGCGCCTGCTGCCTTGCTGCCCTGGATTGCCTGTATGGGCATATGCAGGCGTCTTGATTCATAGTCACTGCAGAGGGGGATTGCTGTAGTCATCGGGGCTACGCTGCTCAGCAGTATAGCTGAAGGGGAGCGAGTCTGTAGCATGAAGCAGGTGATGCTGAAGGCCTGACCCATCAAGGGTTTTGCATCCACCTAGCTCCAGCCCGGGCATGTGGACAGGCCTGTTAGCCAGCGCAGTGCGTTAGGGCTATTCCTACCGTTCGTTTTCCTGTTAACTTCATCTGAAAGGAATCCATTCGATGCACTCCAAGACTGGCTCGTGTCACAGAGCCACATGCAGTAAGCAGGGACAGATGGGAGATACACTTCAGAAGTGCTCTTGAACTGAAATGTCATTGTAAACACACAGTGAGCAGTCAGGTCAGCCGGGCTGGCAATGGGACAGGCTGATGGGAGATACACTTCAGAAGTGCTCTTGAACTGAAATGTCATTGTAAACACACAGTGAGCAGTCAGTAGGACATGGTCAGCCGGGCTGGCAATCGGACAGGCTTCCCAGAGCCATGTTTAATACTAGTACTACTCTGAGGCTTCCCAGAGCCATGTTTAATACTAGTGTTACTCTAAAAAGCTTTGCAGTCCTCTAAGTGGATTTTTTTTTTTTTGTTTCAGCCTGCAAGCCAGACTTCAAATATCTGTTTGGCTTTAATTTTTTAGATCCAGTAAGGGACATTGCTTGGAGACTAGAAAAGCAAAGGGGCAGATGGTGCGTGCCAATTTCTGATAGATGTGGATTACTGCATCATTAATGAAGATGGTCACAGTGCCACATATGCAGAGCTGAACTCCATTCTGCACAGAAAGGTAATTGCAGAAATCGCTGTCAAACACTTGCTGATCTTCCTTGGGATCCGTCTGGTTTCCCAGACCTGCATAGCTATCTGCTAACGTGCCAGTTTTGTATGCTGCATACATATACACAGGCACCGTCTAGTCCTAAGCACTTTCAGATATCGGGCAGAATAAGACGCTCAGTATTTTGCAGTTTTGTTCCCTCTTTGAAAGGGGCTGGTAGCACAAGACACCTTCCACTGGAACCCACCTCCTACTGATAATGTGATACAAGTAGAGCCAAGATAGGGGTCGTTACCTTCACGACATGCCAAAACACTCCCTTGAAACTCAGAGCACTGATGTGCCTCCGTGATGCGTGCTGCTGGTCGCAGTCGTAGACTAGATGTTGCGCCAGGGGAGGTTTAGATTGGACATGAGGAAAAATTTCTTTACTGAAAGAGTGGTCAGGCCTTGGAACTGGCTGCCCAGAGAAGTGGTGGAGTCACCATCCCTGGAAGTATTTAAAAGACGTGTAGGTGAGGCGCTTAGGGACATGGTTTAGTGGGCATGGTGGTGTTGGATTGATGGTTGGACTTGATGATCTTAGAGGTCTTCTCCAACCTTAATGATTCTATGATTTTATGGCTAATCCTGCAGCCCCTGAGTGAGAAGGCGAAGGGCAGCACTGCAAAGTCTTCGGTGCAGGGAGAGAAGAGCCAAAGAGCTGCGCTGCTGATTCTGCGGCTGGCTTAACGAGCCCGAGTCAGAGAAGGCTCCTCAGTTCGGTTCCCTAGCTCTAAACCGGGGCTGGTTTG
>NW_009213076.1:374-26441 GCF_000690835.1 Fulmarus glacialis | reverse complement strand
GATTCTATGATTCTATGATTCTTTGAGTGGGAGAGGAATATATAGACCATGACGAACTGCAAAGGAGGACACAGCCTGTAAATGGTGCAGGCTGTTGCTGAAGAAGGAGGCACTGGCCTGTGAAAAAGCCAGAAAAAACTCAGAACATAAGAGGTACCTCTGATAATGTGGTCTTACATACAGCTGCCTTCTTCATTTTTAGTTTTGACAGAAATGAGATTGCTATGTAGTTATTTCCCATGCTATCTGTATAAAATAGAAGATTTAGTGAATATGGCTTAGGGCTGCTGAGGAAGGGTTGGTGTTTCATTAGTATTAAGTATGATTTCATAAACAGGTCTGAAATTGAAGGCTGTGCTAGGAAAGGAGTGAAACAAAGTGAAATACAAACAAAAATATTGCCATGAGCTAAACAGCAAGACAGAAAGGATATGTGTTCTTTTCAAAAAGTTGAGGAAATCAGCTTCCTCCACTTTTTCCAATTCTTCAAAATTGAATGTAACACTGAATGAAAATTTTTCTACTTAACAGAAGTATAGAACCTTGATGCTTCTCTAAGTGCAGCATTTGCAATGCCATCATCATTGCTGAAATACAACTTTAATGATAATTTAAGCCCCTGTTACAGGTCTTTCAGCTGCTCTTGAACCTCATCTATTTTCAGGAGCAATCTGCTCATCTTTGACACCCCAAAATGGCAGAAATCAATGTGTTATTATGCTGTAAGAACAACCAAAAAGCAAAGTCTTGATAAGAAAACTATAACCTTCCTTTATGTTCACAACTTTGCCTTCCACAAAATGTAATTTAAAGAGAGAATTTAAGAACATTATCTTGGAAATACTCCTTCCTCCAGGCAGATTTAGCTCACAGATCTTCTACTAGATTCTGTCACTAAGAAAATATTAGGAAGAAAATAAAGAAACACTAGGAAGACCCAACATTGACTTCAATGCTAGAAAAGTGTTCACATATGAGAAATAGACCTCTAAGGGCCACAAGGGAGAAATATAGTTATACTTAATAATCATGAATCCAAAAAACAAACCATAGAACTGCAGCAAAACACTTCTTGAAAATGACATCAAAAAATGTTGAGAAAGAGGGTTGAAATGGGGAATAAAGTGTATGGTTAGGCAAACAGTCATGGATATTCAGAAAAGAAAACACAATTTGAAGAGATTTTTAAAATCTGTGAGTGTAACTCTCCTTTCACTCCTACCCAGACAACCTTGCCTCAGTCTGGCACCTGGGTTAGTTGGGCCAAAACTTTACTCTGGGATAGACAGGGATAAGGCAAGTAAGTTAGTTAAAAAATGTGTGAGGCTAAATCTTGAACAGAAAGGTTAATACTTCCACCACTTTTTTTAATTACAGAATTGCAGATTTTCACTTCTGTGATTTGTGATTCATCTTATAAAGCATAAATTTACATTTCACCGCATGTACTTTGTTCTTCCACAATGAATCTACAAGATTTTTATAGCTTTTCATTGTGCTAACAGTATGCTCCCAGAAGAAAACTGGTTTATCTTTTTTTTTTTTTTTCCCCACAAATTGGAGAAAATCACAGCTCTGCTGTTCAACTCACTGAAGGTGAGTCTTTATTCAGCAAAATGAGTGTGCTGACCTACCCAGGCCTGGGCACCAGACAGGAACAGAGTAGAATACATACAAAATGACAAAAAAAACCCCTTTGGAACTGTATTTTGTACCTGAGGTAGCACTGCTGGTCCTTGTCCTGCCAACCTCTGCAAGGAGCTGACCTGAGGAACCTTAATGGGCACTGCAGTGATAGTTCCCAAAGTCTGTTGGAAGAAAAACAGTTGAACACAGCTTAAAACAGCTTGCACAGCTTCCCCAGATAGAATCTGCCTGACCCAGTGGTTGGTTCCCCTTCCAGCTCTTTGTTTGTCTCCTCCCGACTTATGACAGAAGGGTACGATACATCAGTCCATTTGAAGCTCTCTCTTTTCTGCCTAAAGAGTCAGAGACTCTTCCTTCTCTTTAACCTTCTCTACAAAGCACTGTTAACCAAAGCCTATTAAGCCCAAGTCTCTCTAAGTCTCCTTAGCGCATTTGGTAATTCTGAGTGCAAAGGATACATCTCATTGTTGTGAAGTTTTTTTGGGACGGAAAGAAAATACAAGTGTGCTGCCATGGCTGAAGGCTGTCTGGACACTAGCTTGTTTTCAAAAGAGATCTGAAGCAAGGTGAAACGCACCACAGTGAAACTTCAAAATGTGCATTGGTAAGATGATGCATTTCATGGTAGCCAGGGTCACAAGAGAAGTTCACTGTGTCTTAGTAAATAGTAAACACTGAATTATTAAAACTGAGAGCTACCTATAAATCTACTACAGCACACTCTAACAGAACACTCAGCTAAGACAACATCCATTTGGGCCAACACAGCAGCTATTACTATCCACATTTATTTTCTCTACTCACCCTTCTCTTAGTTGCATAACACATTTATTCAAAGCTTATTTAACATAGAATAGACTAGACTAGACTATTTCAGTTGGAAGGGACCTACAACGATCGTCTAGTCCAACTGCCTGACCAATTCAGGGATGACCAAAAGTCAAAGCACGTTGTTAAGGGCATCGTCCTAATGCCTCTTAAACACTGACAGGCTTGGGTCATCGACCACCTCTCTAGGAAGCCTGTTCCAGAGTTTGACCACCCTCTTGGTAAAGAAATGCTTCCTAATGTCCAGTCTAAACCTCCCCTGGTGCAGCTTTGAACCATTCCCAGGCATCCTATCACTGGATCCCAGGGAGAAGAGATCAGCACCTCCCTCTCCACGTCCCCTCCTCAGGAAGCTGCAGAGAGCAATGAGGTCCCCCCTCAGCCTCCTTTTCTCCAAAATAGACAAACCCGGAGTCCTTAGCCGCTCCTCATAGGACATGCCTTCCAGCTTTGTTGCCCTCCTCTGGACGCATTCAAGGACCTTCACATCTTTCTTAAATGGTGGGGCCCAGAACTGCACACAGTACTCCAGGTGAGGCCATACCAACGCTGAAAACAGTGGGATAATCGCCTCTTTTGACCGGCTGGCTGTGCTGTGTTTGATGCCCCCCAGGATGCGGTTTGCCCTCTGGGCTGCCAGGGCACGCTGCTGGCTCCTGTAGAGCCTGCTGTCAAACAGCACTCCCAGATCCCTTTCTGCAGGGCTGCTCTCCAGCCACGCCTCTCCCAGTTTATACTTGTGCTCGGCATCACTCCCTTCTAGGTGCAGAATCCAGCATTTTGACTTGTTAAATTTCGTCCCATTAATCATAGCCCAATGCTCCAATTTACCTAGATCCCTCTGCAAGGCCTCTTGTCCCCCAAGAGAGTCAACAGCACCTCCCAGTTTGGTATCATCAGCAAACTTGCTAATGGTGCATTCAACTCCTGCATCCAGATCGCTGATAAATATATTGAAGAGGACTGGCCCTAGAATTGGGCCCCGAGGAACACCCCTGGTGACTGGTCACCAGCCAGATGTAGCCCCATTCACTACAACCCTTTGAGCTCTGCCCTTCTTCACCTTCTTCAGCCAGTTCTTCACCCAGCGCACCGTGAACCCGCTCATCCCACAGCTGGACAACTTGTCCAGAAGGATGCTGTGAGGGACAGTATCAAAAGCCTTACTAAAATCCAGAAAAACTACATCCACCGCCTTCCCTTCATCCACTAGGCAGGTGACCTTATCATAGAAGGCTATCAAATTAGTGAAACAGGACTTTCCTTTTGTGATCCCATGTTGACTGCGCCTGATGATTGCATTATTCTTTAAATGCCTTTCAATAGTATCCAGTATAAGACATTTGAGGTAGCTCCTTCTATGAGCAAATGTATTGCTGCATTCTACATAAAGTTTACTTTGTAGATGGAGAAGTGATACTTCTTAACCCAGTATTATCTTTAACCCTTATGAATACAGTTGGATACCAAGAGTAAGCAAATTATGTTTCTGTAATACAGTTGAGTATACACAAGCTTCCCCCTGCCTAAAAATCTCTGTGTCTGTTTAGCTCCAATCCTTTGCTGACTTTTCATCTATCTGTAGTGATACAGTTATCTACAGATGTACATTTATGCGTTCTGTTAGAGATGGGCTGAATGGCACCTCTTTTTCAAGCCTCACCCACAGAGGCTCCTAAAATACTGGATCTGAGATGTTGTAAATAACTGGTACTTTATTTTCTCCATTAAAAAGGACAGATAGCTTATAAATTTAAGATGGGGCATAGGTCTAAAGAAAATAGCTATCTTTTCCCCTTCAACCTCTTTCATTCCTTCATCCCTGATTACAGTTCATGTTTTGGTTAACGGGCCAATATTCTTAAGGCAAGGTTTTATTACTTCTATCTAACGTTTCCTAATTGCTATTAGGACAACATGGCAATATAAGGAAGCAGACGATTGTCATCATAACAACAGGAGACACTTAGTCACTGATCACAAAAACTTATCAGGATGCTAGAAATAGCTAATAAGGAAAGAAAAACAGATTCAACTGAATTTCTCTAAATTTAACTCCCCTCAAAACAAAAGCATCGGATCACAGCCAGTAAGATAAAGTATGCTAATATTACCCCAATCTGGTAACGAAATTTGTCAATAGAAAAGAAACTATAACGTAATCAGCTCAAGGAAAGCGAAACTGTGTCAGATACATCCCGATATGTTCTCCTCAGACCTCAACAACAGAGTGATAGAACAGTCTATTTCGTTCTAACTACAGTGTTTGATAAGAAAACCATGTATTTTCATGCAGAATATTTTTAATAAACTTGTCCGACAGAGTTTATATTTTTAACTCTGCTACTCCCCTTGGAGACATTTGGGGGTGTGATGTTATATATTCAGCAAAGATTAAAATTTGCATAAGATTTGCCTGAGTTAAACAACAAGGAGCGCTGTACAGTTATAAACATGCACGACAATTTTTCCTGAGTACTTGTGGATTATTGGTACCCTGAATTATCCATTGAAAAATATACTCCATTAAAATTCTCTCTTGAGCCAAGGGCCAGGGGGACGGGGAGTGGCGGAGAAAGCAGCATTTCCACCCATGGATGCCAGAACAAGTAAGTTATACCTTCCTGCAGAAGTAAAGGTACTGGCAGCAGAGTGAGGAACAGAAGGAGGTATTTCCACCGCAGTTATCCTTATAGGGTGACACATGGAATAAAAACAATGGGAACGATACTATAAACTATCTGAATGAATTACTGCTTTGCCCTGTCTACCGTATCACAGCCTCACACACTGGGAAGGACAACGTGATGAATTCCTGCAGTCTGGAGAGAAGGAGAACTTGAGCTGCCACCTGCTGCTGTTGCCACTTATGAGACATATCACAACTTCTGCTTTATATTAGCATGAACTAAAATTAATTCAGCCCAGTTATTTGCTTTTTAAGGTGAATACCAAAGGGAACTTTCCAACCCACGCTGGAGGAACCGAAAGTTTATCACAAGTATGATCTACATCTTCCCTCTATCCCAACGCTGCTTATATATAGAATGAGATTTCTTTCACAATGCAGTGAAGCCTGAGTTTACCCTGGAAACACCAGGAGCGCCACAACTTCTCCTGGGCTGCACATATAGCACCTACAGAAAGTTAAAAAAAGAAGTTCTTCCTTCTGGAAGGTCGTGCTTAAAGTGTGGCTGCACCTCTTGTCATTTTTATATATGCTACCTCTGACCTTGAAAACACACATTCTTATATTCTTATTCCTACAGCTACGCGTAGATTTGCAAGGATTTTCAAACTGGCCAACAGAATACCATGTATTAAAACACCAAGTGCGGACACTGAGTGAAATTGGGAACTGACTATAAAATAAGAATCGAATTACTCCGAAGTTAGATAAGATACCGTTATCAATTGGTAGCATGCACAAAAACTCCACGTCTGAGCAACAAATCTCTTTTCTTGTACTACTTCAAATATCAGTCACAAGGGAAAAAACCAACAAAGCAACCCTGCCTAGAACAGAATGCCTCTGTCCGGTGAGGAAGGAGCTCGTCTCAGCCTCTGGGTGCATCGTTGGGCCAATTCTGTTTTATGTTTCAAAATGCTGAACGATTGAGCCAAAAGGAATGGGAATGAGAGAAGAAACAAGAAACGCCATAAAACTACTCTGCACTGTTCTCTCAGCTTTACTTAAAGGCAAAGCCAGGATGTATTGTCTGTGTGTATCAGAGAAATGAACTATCATTAGTTCTGTCACCTGCACTCTCAAAAAATTCATCAGATTTATTTTCCTGAAGTAGGAGTTCTGCAGCCATCTCGAGAGAACAAAAACAAATTATGGCCTTCTTAGGTTATGAAATTTTCAGACAAAGATGCAGCCTCCTGTTTACAAATGGTTTTATAGCAAGGATCTGTTATTTGATATTCAAGGAAACAATCTCAGTACAAAAATCATATGGCCAAGGGAAAATTCAAAACTTTAATCTCACATTAATAATAGCACTATAGTATGTTCATACAGAGAGATATCTAAGGATCTATTTTACTTTTCACTATTTACATTGTTTTGTTATTGTTTCCCAGCTTGGGCAATAAATAGTTCGAGCTGTTGTATCAGCAGAATTCAATGACAGAAACCCCTGTACTTTTCCTGTAACACATTTCATCTGGTATCTCAGGGTACTTCTCCTAGGTCAGTATTATTGTCTCCGTTTTAGTGATGAAAAAAATCGAGATTTGGAGGTAAAATAATGTTGTCAGGGCTAGACTGTTGTGCAGGTGGAAATGCAAGCCAGACTTCTTACTTCCAGTGTCTCTCATCCATGTGATTGATTAACCTCATCTCATCTGTTGATATAGAGTCACATCTGAGTCGCCTAATTTTTAGGTCAGATTTTAATGATCAGACCAGGATGTCTCCATGATGATGGGCGAAAGAGGTGAAGTATAAAAGAGAGGGAATCGCAGTTGCAGTCTCTGCAATGAAGGAGGTGCAGGTGCTAGAATGGATGGTTGGGCAGTTTGGCTCTGGGTACTTTTTTCAGCGCATTTCTGAGCACTGCTTTGTTCCAGTTTAAGTGGTATATAAACAAGCAGGTAAAACCACTTGCCTGGCAAATAAAAAAGTAAATGTCCTTATCTGATATTCTTGGCCAGGCAATGAGAACTGGACAAACTCCCCATGGCTCAAGCTATAACAAGACGAATAGTGCTCACACTCACCTTAATACTTCAGTTCTAGCTGGGTCCTCAGCTCAAGCCCATGGGCTGCAAGAGGTGAGTAATCAAGATACCTCCCCCCCAAAAAGGGAAATAAACTTTTTTTCCTCCTGTTAACAGTGCCACCTATTTTCACTCACAAACTGTCCAGGCTTGCCACGGTGAGCCTGGTGGATCGAAGACTCGTCACTCACTAATTCCACACTATCATTTTCATCCATGTGGGCCTTTTTTTTTTCTCCTTCCTTTTTTCTAATTTGTCCAAAGAGCAAGCTAGTGCACATTCTTATAAACCTTTAATTAACAAGCTGAAAAGACATTTTTCTGGCAATGCCTGACCTTTAAGCACTTTGTATGAATTTATCGATACCAGCAGAAACAATAATTTAAAAGGTTATTTTATGAGTGCTGAATAGTTTATGGCGGCACTTTTGTCAAGATAAATGAGTTTCTTATTTCTACATTTACAGCTCTAAGCATTTTAATAAAAAAGGTCCATAAAAGTCAAAGATAACTCCAAATCTCTCCTCTATCGAAGTCTACTTGGGCTTTTCGGTGACCCCCTGAAACACCTACAATGTGGAGGGAGCACTGGAATGGGCAGTGATGGGGGAAAGTGAAGAGCCAAGTTTCAGTTTGCCTCAGAATTGTTTTGATTTGATTGTATGCATTTGAGCCAGATTTACTATCTTTATCCTGAGAATTTTTTTCAAATAAAAACAAATTAATCGGGTGTATTTCCCACTGTCTAATTCACTAAACTTTACATCCAGCAGCACTTATTATCCCAGGCAAGCATCGGGGGGCTCATGACCCCTTCCCAACTCCTACCTCAAGCACCAGCCCCAGCCCTGGGCTGGAAGAGGAACCTCAGCCACCGCATCACCCACTGGAGGAGTTAATGGCTAATGAATGCATACGGCTGCAACACAAACCACTGACAAAGCCCTGTCTTCAGTGACCTATACAGAGCAGACAGGTATCTGGCATGTCAGGGACACCTTTTTTGC
This sequence comes from Fulmarus glacialis, assembly GCF_000690835.1. Classification (NCBI taxonomy): domain Eukaryota; kingdom Metazoa; phylum Chordata; class Aves; order Procellariiformes; family Procellariidae; genus Fulmarus; species Fulmarus glacialis. Next base: position 18,234 of record NW_009213076.1, on the reverse strand, counting down.
TTGAGCAATCCAGAGATGCCCTCGGACAGGAACCACAGCAGGCCCACTGTGTAGGTGACCTGCAGTCTCAGTTGTTGGATAAATGTCATCCAGTAGCATGCTCCGAAGGGTCACATTTCGAATTGCAAAAACAGATGAAGAGATGCAAATGAAATAATCTTTTTCAGTGGTCAGTTTACTCATCAAGAAAATAATAATGATAAGAATTTTAAAAAGAATTTAAAACCAACCCAGAAGCCCCAAAACAGGAGGACACAGTTGCGTTAAAAGACAAAAAAAGCAGTTCCTCCCATGTAACCAAAAGAAAATGAAAAATTTAGAAGATACTGCCAAGTGCAGTTTAAAAAGAAAATCACTTCTCGCCCTCAATTCTTCCATTAATACCCAATAGCATTGTAACTATTTGCTGTATTTTCTCCTCCTATGCTTCTCCTGCATTAAATCAACACCATCCCGAGATCAAGGCTCTCAAAGACAACTGAGGGATAGAAGTGTGGGGACAGCGGCAAGTACAAGACCTAAAAAGTGAAACAAAGAAGCATGGCATGGACAGAGGATAAGAATTCAAAGGATGAAGGCTAGAGATGGTTAGAAGATAAAAGGATGCTGAGGCAGAAACAAGGATGAGATTTACTTTGTCAATGATCAGACTAAGGGCCATACGTTCAGTTTCCTACTATTATGTTATGACTTCTTTAGTCAACGCCTGAGTTTTTAAATCCATGACTTATGCACATTTGTGATTTTAGTAAACTTCTGCATTTTAGCTCTGAATGAATACCTATGTATATATATATCTCTACAGATATGTATCTCTACTTTATTGAAAGATATTTACAGTTTATTCCATTTGGGTAAATGTATTTGTCAGACCATTGCTATGTTTGCTTTGAATTACAAATTCCTGTCCCCCCTCATTTGGATGTACTAACGCTTAAGGACCTGTTTCTACAATTCATTAGCCGTACAAACTCATTGTTGAGCTTGGGTACGTGAGCAGTTTAGGATTAGATCACAGACAGAAAACTGTTACGGGACACAACTCTCCTCCCATTCCAGAATTACACCAGTACAGATAAAAGCTCTGAAGTCAGTCACTGAAGAGAATCAGACTCAATGAGTAACAGAAGGTTAAAAAGCCACATCATTTCAAAAGCCTTTCACTACAGCATGTTACCAAAATAAATACTTAACTCAGGAACATATGGGTTTGTTATATCTTAGCAGAACAGTTCAATCATTTGAGTTCAACTGACACCGCATTGCTGTATTATTTGCAAACTATTTTATACTGACATCAATACTGCAGCACAAATATTGTGTTCCTACAACGTATTATAGAAACACCAATCTTTTTCTTTTTAAAGTACATATGCATCTCTCTAAGATCTAGGTCTTCTTCGTGTTGCAAATAAGACACCTAAGCTATTAAAAAAATGTTTTTGTCTGTTATGTGTTCAATATTGGCAACAACAGTTTTACAGAATGGATTTTTAATGTGGTAGTGACAGGGGAACAGATTGCTATGGCAACAGCAAAGATGAAAATTCTTAACCTGAATGGATCGTCACTGAAGTAATTGCAGGGTTTTTTTACCCATTCTACATCCATTTTACAACTTGAATGCTGCATTCAACCTTGATCTTGCTTTATATAAATGCCAAGCACTATATGCAACCTCCAAGTTCATTTGACTTAAAACTTGCTGCACCTTACCTCAATAATCCAGGATAGTTGTTCTCTAGCTAACCTAAGCATCTAAATGCTATTATTTTCCCATATAGTCCACCAGTAAAATCACTGTGCGCTTGGATATAACTTTGAGGCTCCTGCAAGATGTGTACACATACATATTTTTTCTTTCCTTCTAGACTTATATAAAAATCTGTGGAAATCATTCTTCATTGCCAAAATATGGTGAAGTCACTGTGCATGGTATTTCTAATAATCTCATGGAATAACGGCGTATTTCAGTTTCACACTCAGATTGCATCCCAAAGAGACTGCACTTCAGACACATATTTTGTGTAAACAGTAATTTAATTGGGAGTTCATAGAAACTTAAAGATTTCTCTTCCAGCTTTTAAAAGTGTTTGTTTTCCCTACTTCCTTTCTCTTTACTCAGAATTCATTAATCATGCTCTTGTATGCAAATTTATTATTGCTATGAAGTAGACAATCAGAAACACAACAAGTCCTGTTGCTTTTTTAAAATAACTATTTTTGAAACCATCCTTTCTTTGGGCACTAAAAATACCATTTAAAGCAACCCTCATGATAGCCAATTAACGACTCCTCAAACTACACCGGATGCTTTTGCACGGAAACAGCCTACAACTGCTCTCACTGCCCGTTACAAGCACCGGGGTAGCAACAAGCAGCAGGAGGGAAGGTGCCACCTTAAATTCCAAACCTGCTTTGAAAACCACGGTGTGACCAAATTCTTAATTGCTGCTGAGGTATTGGTACTCATCCCTTTCAGCGCCACTCATCTGCAAGGAAACCCACAGTGGTATCAAAGCTCATGAGGGTATCAGAGGAGTATATGCAGAGATAAAGCAAACAATTTTCTGCTTTTACTGTGGCTTAGGCTTTTCAGAGCACCATCTAATTTATCGCTGCTTTTACTGCGGCTCTCAGACTTTTCAAACCACTATCTCTACTTCTTGCCACTTGCACATTCCCATCTGGGTAAACTCAAAAATACAAACTCTGTTTGAACACACTGTGGGTATGTATTCTGGCAAAGGAAAAACGTGATGAATAAAGTTCATGAGTTGCCCTGGTTCAGAAATCCCACTGGTTACTTACGCAAGAGGATAGATAGCTGTGCCAAATACCTGTTCTTAAACACAGCTTCCACCACATTATTTACTGGTTGGCGGTTTTTTTAAGGCACCATTATTTTTATCAAAGGAAACAGTCAGGATTTTTCCACAGTCATTAGATCACACTCTAAATTTCTGAAAAGGAAAAAAAAAAAAGAAAAGAAAAAAAAGAAGAAGAAAGTTTGGCTATGTGAACTGCATTAGCATGCACATACCTGTTCTGTGATTTGAAGCTTTATTCAGAAATCATATTCAATTAATTAAGTCTCCACCTCCTGCACAAATGAGTATAGTCTCACTGAGTTACAACAACAACACTCAGCAGCTGTGATCACACCTATAGTCTCTTGCTCAGCTGATGCATAAAAGATTTGCTGTTTAACTACTAAACTGTTCCAGGTTGATGTTGTTTTTAATGACTAATGTCTTCAAATTACTTATTCTCTGTTCACAGTCTGCGGAAATATTTCTGAGTAAAGGGAAAAAGGCGTGCACAGCGTGTCGCACAAAGGAGTTTCTAGCCTCTCCCTCAAGTCAGTTCAAGTGTGAGTGGAAATCTTCAACAGAGCCCCAGCAGCTGCTAAAGTACTATTGCTCTACCCCAGTTGCAGGACGTGAGGGTTAGGGTATGGAAAGAGAAGGCAGGGGAAGGAAAAATAAAGGACGAAATGACCATCATTCCTTAGTGATTTAGGAATCCTCACCTATCAAAATGGCCCAAGCAGCCTATTAGCAGCTACTGAAAAATTAAGGTTATCTTCCAAATCATTCCGCCTCAGCACCCATAGGGCTCAGAGCTGCTTTTGCAGTTCTTGCTCTGAGTTTTTATTATGCATTCTTCAGTCTCTCTGAAGAACTGGAAAACATGAGGGAAGTGACAGCCTGAGACGATCTAATTGCTCGCTGCCACACAGTCCCTTTTGTCAGGCCCTGAGCTGAGATAATTCAGCTTGCTAACCAGGATAAAGAAAGTTCTCTGCTAGTTGAATTAGCTTAGGAAAGTATCCAACAAGCAACAGAATAAAGGCAAGGGGAAAAGCAACGTTTCTTAGCTGGGGGTGGGGAGGGAGGGGAAGACAAAAACCACAAAGGCAGGCGAACAGAAAAATGGAATGATGGTTCCAATCTTTTTGGAGAAAGGAAGCTATTAGATCAGTTCAGCCGTAATAACTGGGTGTTGTTACCAAGAGTAACCTCCTGGAGCATAGAACTTGAGGAAGGAACAGGAAGACTTTGCCTGAATTCCTTATAAAGTATGTATAAATATGACCGATCTTAAAATTCTACTGTTAATATAATTAGTTAGAAAAGAGGAAGCAATAACTTTCCCAGGAAATGTTAATTTGAATGTGCAGAACATCCCATAAGCTTGCTTTATTTTTTTCAGGCAGACTACTCAACAATATTGAGCCACTTGCCCATGAACAAAACCCAGTGGAAAATACTGCTTTAGTACAGCATGGCTGAATTACCATTGCTATTGAATTCTTAACTTTGGTATTCCACAGTTCTAGGATTGCAGCTGTGAAAAATCATTGCTGGTATTGCTACGTAGGTGCCGCCTTCTAATTAAAAGAAAATACTGAAATACAGCAGCACCTTATTTAGTTTTGGAGGGTAATAAACTCTACAGTATTCACTTACAAATGTAATTGATTCTTTGATGATCCAAATAAAAAGGCTGATCTTTTACGTTGATTTGTTCAGACAGTAACAGGATTTGGCAAATCTACGCTTATATAAATAAGTTCATAAGTATATACATAAGATACATATATATACACTATATGTATGTGAATACACAAACACACACTTCAGAAAACATAATAGTATATTACACATAATATTTTTCCAGAGTCGTAAATATATCAAAGTGTCTACAATGACAGAGCCAGGAAATTTTAGTCAGTAAGTAGTAAATCTCCTCTTCTTCCTGAGATGCTGCATTAACGTTAGTGCTAGCAGAGCTAGCCTTATAAACACTAAAATCAGCAAAGGTTCCTTTGTTTCCGAGCCTAGAAATTGTATCTGTTTCTGGACTGCAAAAATGATAAGACAAAAACTAGAAAAAAATCAAACCACAACTCTGGTCTATTATCTAGGCCGTGTGACTTTTTCTTGCTCCTACTTAGGATGTTTCATCCTGCTAGTCCTAGATAAACCTGGATACTGGAACATCTTCCAAGGTCCTAGGCTGAGTTTCAGAAAAAGCCCCAATGTGCCTGTGTCCCACCTAGCTCCAGCTAAAGAGTTCAAAATCACCTTCTCAACCCCCTCAACTTAGGTGCTGTCAAGCCTTAAAGACAGTAAAATCCTCAAGTGCTTCAGATTTAACCATTAATAGTCTCTGGACACCTGAAGCTTTGCTTCTTGGCAAGCCTGGAACCATCATCTTTGAGGTGTCAACAACTCAGCACCCTGAACTGAATCCACAAACGCATGAAGGTATTGCACGGTACAATGTCCAGCTCTTAGTTCTTAACAACTCTGTTAATTCTTAATTAGGCAGTTCTTAATTAGGCATCCAAGTTTCCCTGTGTAGGGTATCCAAAGAGTATGAAAAATTTGCAAACCAGCACCCTAGGGCAGAAGATAGATGTCTAGATAGAGGTGTTCCATAGGAGTGTTTCACTGAGTTACTGACTCCAGGCCTCGGTACTTTGCTCTGAAAGAGGAGACTTGCTTCATTCCCATTGGGATTCACCTCCCTGAGCCCCCTCCCAGAGACTAATCTGTGTTCAACCACTTTCATTCAAAACACACTCCAAGAAAGCTGTGTTTTCGTTTCCTCCTCCTTCACATCTTTCCCTTCAACCAATTTCTCAGGAGTTCAATCACCTACTCCAGAGAAGGAAGATTTCAGTTCCTACACTCACACATGGATCTGTAAGCCATTTAACTATCAGAACATACTTGGGAGAGACTCTTCTTCCAAGCTTTTCTGCTAAATTAGTCAGTGAGAGAAGAAAGAATGTGGTCTCGTGGCCCAGAAGTTAGAGAACGCTTGGGGAAAAAGACAACCAACAATTCCAATCAATGCTTCGGCCACCTTGTTGTTCAATCCTGTTAACACGATAGCAGTTCTTACAATGCCCCAACACAAACATTTTGGCGCCTAGGGAATATGACTAGTAGAAATAGAGGCATTTATGGATTTCACCTGGGTCCAGACTTGAGAACTACTGAGCAAAGTTTGAGAATCTAAGTTTTGAACTCCGGACAGCTAGGTACACTTCAACGGAAGTTGAAGTTCACGCAGTTGAAGTACTTCCAAAGATCTAGTCTAAATCTCTTTTGCTAGAAATAAAAGACATAGGGAGAAAATATGTCCTATGTTTTCAGCTTGCACACTTTGCAAATTAGACAGCACAACAATAATGTCTTCATATTGTTGAGTTAAGACTCATAAAGGCAGAACCATGAACCTTTAAGAATCTTAACTCAGTTCAGTGAAGGTCTGTGCATGCATCCATATGGAGATCATTGCAGAGATCAGGACTTCAACCCAGTTACTCCAAGAGCTAAATGGGGGAAAAATTATTTGTTTATTTATTTATTTATTTTTAATTGGACAATGGTATCTTAAATCCAAAATAATTGCCAGGGAGACACAAAGAGAACTTTACTACCTGAAATTTCTATTAATTTTTTAGACTGACTGGCTCTTACTCAAACAGGGTTATTTATATCTTGCCATTGACCCAAAAAGCAAAACGTTGGTAAGGGATGCTACTCAGGTCTTCAGTTACCTTCTACTTGCAGACATGAAAGGTCTGTATAGTCTACACCCTGACGCTGTAAATTGAAAAATCATAAAAATTAGGAACAGGTCACAAAGATGGTGGTTTTTTAAAATTAAAAGTTCCTTTTCAAAGAAAATGTAATAATAATCATCATTAATGGCATACTAAGCCTGTTGTATTGTTATTAGGAAAATGGTCAGAGACATGCTAGTGATGTAATCTTGTAGATTAACTCTGCTGGTACGAATCTAGCTTCACTATACTTGACTTCAGTGGAGATATTCCAAATTCACACATTTGAAAATGCTCATAAAACTTGTTGAGTAATACTTTGTTATTAAGAAGACTTACAAATTTAAGCTTATTGAAGGACATAATGTATATCAAGACATAGGTTGATTCTGGATGTAATAACTTCTAAACTCAGAAACAATTGCTGGACTCAGGCTAGAGGAACCAGAGTTTGAGCTCATATTCCTCAAGACTTGAGAACAAAGTGTAAACACTTTGAGCCATCATAGTGGTGGTTCAAAGCCACTTACTCCAGCTCTAAAGCCCACATTAAGAACACAGATATAGCAGAAACCTGAAGCTTTTTATCTTCTCGTACTTATTAGGGAGGTTGGGCTTTTCTTTTCCAGCAATACTAACATTTCCCTATATAAGAAGAATTTCCCATACAAGAAGAAACATTAAAAAGTGATTATTGGCTTCTATTTTGAAAAGACAAGTGCAGGGGAAAATGAATATAGTAATGTTTCATTCTGAAGAAAACATTTTAAATCAGCAAATAGGATGGCGGGATTTTCTTAGAGCAACTGCTAATTAATTACCACATACAGTCTTCTAATACTCCGTAGTATCCCTGCCAAATTTCTACAATATTCTCATGACTATTATGCTAAAATAGCTGTCTTTTAAAAATATTTTAATGTACTGATTCTTTAAAGAGAAAGAATATCACATTAAATTAAACAAGGCTGACTTGTGTTTTTATTTTACACCAGCAAGGACAGTAAACATTGAAGGTAAATCATCATTACCACTTCAGCAAACTACAGGAAACACAATGTTACTTAAACCTTATCAAAGCTGTCATGCACTTTCTGGTATTACCTATTCAATCACTGCTAGTTCAGTGATCTTGTATGTAAAAATGAACTTATCTCCAATCCAGCCAGTCTCATTGTTTGATTCAGTGAGGGATGCAACAATCGAATTGTTTGTAATATCACAATCCATCACTATACGTGCAAATTTGATGACACAGTCACTGAACTGGGATCTTAATAAAATCAAACACGAGAAACAGGCTAAACAGAGGGTCTCACTGAGAAAAAAAAACCAAACAGTTGTACCCATTAACTAAATGTCTTGTATGAAAGCAGTGGGGACATGTTCTTGCTTTCACTGGTCAAATCTCCAAGGACAATATTTGGCCAAAGAATTAGAATAATCAAAAAGATTAAGACCCCAGCACAGAACAGCAGGTAAATACAAATTCAGTTACAAGCACATGATTAATCTTACTGAAGACATGTGAATTATATACATGTTAAACTCAGGGTTATGCTCAAGTGAAGGATAAACTTGAATCTGTTTTCTGAAATTATTGATTTTGAAGCCTGATTGTAAGATCAACAAAAAGAATTTTGGTTTGTCTTACCTTGCCTGGTACCTGGCTTATTTTAAAAGGGTCTATGTTTCAGTTTTCATAACGATAAAAATCCAAGTCCAATGCAAGTCTTTCTACTCAGAGGGCAAAAACGTGACTCAAGACTACAGCGCACCTCCTGCACAAGAATTATTTCTACTGAAGGAACATCAAGCCCAAGAGTGATTTAAAAGCAGTCAAAGAAGAAACAGGCTCATGATAAATAAAAGTTAGTAACTAGTCTTTTCCCACCCATACACACATATATGAGTATCAAAACCACACGATATAGCTGTTAACAGGCATCCGCCAACACTCTGTCCTTGTCACTGATGGAAATTGAAATATATCTGTCTTGCCATTCAGCTATTCTCTAAATTTAGAGATGAACAAATTTGGTTAAATTTGGATCAGATCACTTTCTGACTCACGTTATCCTGCAAGTTAGCAGTCCTTCACACGTCACACAAAAAGGCCACTGAATGTTACACATAATGCCTTACCTTTATGAGGCACTGCACACAGTCAAAGCAAGGAATACAAAAATATATCGTTAAACAACAGGAAACACATACAAACAATTCTGATATAAAGAGCAGAAAAGTGCTTATGTGTTGAAATATGCATTCAGAGAGCCAAATCTTTAACTAGTGGAAACTCACATAACTCCATCATTTTGAGCACAACTCTCTAGATTCCTAGGCAGTGAGGGTCTGCCCTTCCGTATAGCAGTATCTCCATAAACAGATTTTTTTTCTCTCTCTCACATACAGAAACACTTTTAATTGCTTACTGTGTAGCAATTTAACTTGAATTTTTATAAAATGGCTGTGATGTGAAGAAAAGAGAACAACTAAACCCTAACATCAATAAGTGCTAATAAATATTAATATAACATAAGCACCACTTTTATTGCAATGTGAAACCAGTTTATTATCCACAGATGAAATCAAATTGCTGCCTTTATTACTGTCAGGAATGACTTCTAAGATATTTCTATTTACTACTTGGGTATTCATCAGCACTCTGTATTTACAGCATCTAGTCTCTCTCTCTCCCCCACCCATTTATGTATAAAATAATTTAAGAGCAGTATTTTCTGATACAGTTTTCCAATTAATTTAAATATAGACACAAGTGCACATTATGAGATTAGTAGCAGACCAATTGCCAAATCCTGATACAGTTATAACACCAACAGGAAATCTTATCATGCTTGTATTTGCAATATGAACATTGTCAGAAGATAAATACAGAGTTTGCAGTCTGGTATCAAACACTCAAATTCTTCTGAAATTACTCAACCACCCCACAAACTCCATGGATAATGAAAAAACCCCACCTTTTGATGATAAATAGAACTAAGACGTTTGGCGATATTCCAAAGCCTTTCATTTCCTAAAGTGGTGCCTTTTATTAAAGTAACAGTACATATAGAGTAAGTGGATGTTTTTATGCATCCTGTAATTTAGAAAACTTAAGAGATGATTTCCCCATCCCCAAAGTTGATACTCTCTCATTATTACAAACTGCACTTCAGGTTTGAATCACACAGCCCTCAAATTTTCTATCCATCCCCTCGCATTCTTGCTCCCCCATTTTAAAGAGAACTAACTTGAAAATTCTGACATTTTCAAGAATGCTTGCCTGGTAATTTCCATGAGGCACAGACAGCCTCCAACTATTGCAATGAAATAGCCACAGTGTATTATCATTTTTAGAGCATTCTTTGGTGTTCTGAAGTGAATCAAAGCTCTCCGTGGGAGCTACTCTGATTAGCGTCAAAACAATAATGTGCTATAAACTCTCGGCATTAGAACAAGGGGCTCGGAACTTTGTTTACACGGATGATATGTAAGCACGTATAAAAATATCACAGAAACTTCCATAAGGGGACTGCCAATATATTCCTACATTTTAAGACTTTCCTTATTAGGAAGTTAAAATAGCTCCCAAGAAAAGGCATGAAATTCAAGCAAATGCATTTCCCTCCTTTAACCTGGTCTCTCTTGTTTGGTTCTCTATACACAGGCCAATTAATTACTTCTGGCTATAAGGACCTAGATATACAAACAGGCTGAGAGCTGCACCATTCTTCTGCAGTATCAGGAATCATCGATGAAACGAAAGGGGTTTTCGTTAATCTCCTTCTGCCTGTGTTCCTCGGTAGAGGCTCTTCCCGGACACTTGCAGGGGGAAAATCCATTACACAAACACTGAGGTAGCACATCCATACCTACATCCCACTTCACATGAACCCGCAGAGGGGACGTTTAGTGACACAAAGGTTGCAGAAGACAGAACCATGGTCTCCCAAATTGGGACTTGCTATTGCTTCCTGGTCGTTTAAGTTCTTGCAGCGTGGTGTTTGTTTGCCAGTCCCCACAGAAAGAAACTTGGAAAGGTTGCTCCTAGATTATTACAACGAAGCATCAGACAGTCAGTGTGAGTCCACTTTTGCTTATCCTTTCCTGATGAATGCTCCGCTGCCTTCACTGGAAATTTTTGGCTATGTAAGGAATACCATGTTGGGCTTAATCAGGTGTTATTCAGTTGCTGAGAGTCTTTATTCAGTCTTTGATACCAGTGGGTGTTTGACCCTATTGTAGACCAAATGAAAATGCAGATTGAGAAAAGCAGAAATCCACGCACTTTAGATGTATTGACCATACATGTACGTCTGGGATATTTAAAAGGAAGCCATTTATAATCAGGAAGCATAAGTGCTTATTCTGAATCTGACATTTAAATATCCCATCAACAGCAACCAGCATTGCAAAACGGTTTAATTAACCTGAAAGGATGTAATTTTATGCTATTTAGCAAGAAATACAAATTTTAAAGTGCTTTTACGCGGTATATATCAGAGTAGTAAGGCCAAATCCTGCTCTTAGCTACCCATATTTAAATATGGAGTAAATTCATGTACCTCCTTTAATAAACCTGCAACTAAGATGGTGTAAATACAAGCAGAATCTGTCACACATACTCTATAATCCATTTCCTGAAATTACCATGCTTTTTACAACATTCTAATGGTAGAGTTAAAAGTTAGTAAAGCCCCAATGACAGAATGGATCACTGGATGGTGTGTGAGGCTGTGAATCCTTGGGGTTCCCCCTCGCCTTATCTTTTTCTTTATTATTATTTTTAATTTAATTTGGCTGAGCCACCTCTCCTCTTCTACACTTACAGATATCTCCTGAAGATAACTTGCCTTAGAGCTATCAAAGGATGATCCAGGAGACTGAATATGTGATATTGAATCCTTTGAGGTCCAAAACTAAAATAATCCAACATCTTTGTCCTACTCATACTCACAGTGTGGCTGACATCCTTCTGAAAGCCTGAGAGGTGTGGTCCACTGGACGAGATGCAGGACTGTGGTGGATGAATCTGGGCTCTCTCCTGCTGTGTGACCCCAGAAGTCACGTCATCTCTCCACACTCTGATTCCCCCACAAATTTTGTCTTGCCTGCTTGCGTTATATGCTTTTTAGCAGAAGCTCCGTCCACCAGGTATGCCTTCAGTGTCTGCCATGGAGACCAAACAGGAAGGCTAATCGAGTAGTTAATGTGCTAATAAGACTCTGCTTCAAAACTCTGCTCTGTAAGGGCATCTGTGTGTCCCCAGGCAAGACACTTGGGCCCAGGTACCACAAGCAGAATTTCCAATGGGATTTAGGACAGGGAATACTTCAGAGAATCTCAGTCACTACCTCTGCCTGTCATAATCTCTGCAAAGTTTCTGGCGCAAAATTCCCTATCTATGCTACTGTTCTTCACAGCAGCTCAAGTGGGATCCCAGAGAAGGATTTTGGCCCTTAGGAGCTCTCCGCAGGTTCCTCTAACACTGTCTAGTAGGACCATACTTCAGAATTCCTCTGTCTACAATAACTCTGGTTTAAGAGCCCATGGGCATGACGGCATGGGCGGTACCACAACCATCTCATCCTCGGGCCTGCCTGTTCAAAATCTTCCTGCCACAGGCTTTCTGTATAGTTCTCTCCCGTATTGTTATTTCTAACAGAACACTGTTACCACACCAAGTTGCCCTCATAAACTGGCAGGAGCAGATAGCTCAGAGTGCTAATTTGGCCCCAGCAGGAGACCAGCCCCCCTTTCACATTTGAGGAGCTTGTAAAAAAGAGCACAATTTGGGGAAAGACAGTAGGAACTGTCACCCACACAGACCAATCTTTGCTCTGTTCCTCCGGGAGAGACATTCAGAAACCAGCACAGTCCCAGATAAAATGAAGCTCAATTAAGCCTTCAACAAAACTCTTCAACATCTTGAAATTCATGAGCCATTGCTGATCAACCCATACCTGGAAAAAGATATAACTGGTGTGATGGTAAGACCAGAAGTCACGGACTCCAGAAACGCAACGAATTTTTTGGTACATTTCTGATGCCAACGAGATTGCTGGTCCTCCTGTAGATTGCCAAAATGACCGTGGGAGTCATAATCCATAATGCAATGTCTTCATTCTTCCCTTCCCCTAGACCTATGTGGAGCCTCTGGATCTTTCTTTTGTCCTTCCCTGTGCTCACTAGTTATCATTTCCGCATGCATCTTGGCACACTGAGGTCAATGTGGATGCTGAAGATTGAGCAGCAGATCAAGAAGTACGAGGCGGATGGGTAAAGAGCTTGCCATAGCACGAGCTAAAAGGGGCCGTAGCATGCTCCAAGGACGTGTGGGACATTTCTTGCTCCCAAGGATGCCGTGTGCAGCGTGGACATGTCTGAGGCATTCTCAAAATGACCGACAAGGCCAGTAGCGTGGCTGCCAATACAGGGATCCTGCCTAAGGCAACCCTTGGGAGCTTCCTGTGAAGAGGCATAAATGGATCCTTTATTTCTCAGTTTTCCAACAACAAAATGTGCAGTAATAGCACCTTAGTCATAATAACTCCATACTGTGAGGATAAATTAACTATTGCCATGTACTCAGATACTGTGGTAACATGGATCATAGAAAAAAAGCTATATATAGCCACATAACCAATACAGATAAATATATCTATAAATAAAACCTCTAAGTACTACTGCAATAGAAATAATAAATAAAAGCCAAAAAGACTTAGTCATACACACAGGTGGATTTCCAATTACGGAGGAAGCACTTTTACAGAGAGCAGAGTGGACCACATTAAGTGGGACGGTGAAGAGAAAGGTAATAAATCATTCTACAAATAAATTATTCTGAAAAATGGCCATCACAGGCAGAGGTATGTTCTTAAACTTCTGGAATGCAGTTTTTTCTAGTAAATTGAATATACAGATAGCTAAGAAGTATATATGAGCATCCTCCTACAGTATAAAGTATAAAAGCCACTTTTTCCTGAAAAAAAATGGATACCCATGTAGCCTGCTCAATCCGAACACGGATACAAGTAGTTCTTTGAGCCGTGGAGTTAATGAAGCATTTGTGGAGAACAGTTTACTATCTTGCCAAGAATTTATAGCACTATAAATCCTCATACTGTATTTTACTTTGAAATAACCTCCTATATAGACAAGCCCCAAGACGCAACAGCACATGTGCATGGGGCAGCTTGCCAAACTTTTCTCCAGCTGATCCAGGGAATACACGTGTGGGAAGGAAAGCACGGAGAGGAGCAGGAGGCAGATTTTATGCTGTTGCCTGGGGAGTCCTGACGGACAGGGAGTCGGTGCCTTGCTAAGATGTTTTCTAAGAGCCACATAGAGTAATAGGGGACAGAGCATCACACCAGGATCACAGGCGAGAGACAGCTCTTTTATTACAGTAGTATCCAAAGGTTCCTGCACCTAATACCTACTTCGCACTTTAGAAGCCTCTGGGACTTACGGTAGGTGACCAGTGCACCTACAGCACACGACAGGTATATACAGAGAATACCGTTTATGTTGACAAACCGAGAGCCAGTTCTGGCAGTACTCTCACGCCAGGGTCGTGGGTAAGTTTAAAGCCAGCAACGCCGGGCTGCGCAGGGATAGCTAAGCTAGCTGCAAACAACGTCTCTCTGGAACTAGAAACGTGGAGCTGCCCGAGAGGCAAAGGTTACCTTGAGCCGTGTACTGTTTCCAGGACTGCTTCCAGAGCCACTCTGCGCCACGTTTCTGTGAAGCAACTTTGTGTGTCCGAATCACGGTGCTTCATAGCCCGGTGCAGATATGCCCTTCCAGTGCTTTTTCCTTTCACTACAGCTCCTGAAAAGCAGCCGAGTGGTCTGACAGCTGTATCCCCCCCTCTTTGCTTGTTCTCCCAACAGCTGGCCTATCCAACTGTCTTTCAAACGGCCAAAAGGCTTTCTGCTTTCCCCAAACTAGGTTCTGGGATGCCTGCTGGCCCTCAGTTTTGCTTTTTAGAAGAGAATGAGAAGGTAGCAGAGGGGCATTTTCTTTACCCGGTACATTGTTCCAGCACAGCAGATGGGACTTTGTCCTTCAGCAAAGCAACCTCAGATCCTGCTTTCAGTCAGGAAATGGTGGCTAGGATAGGAAATAGCAAATACCACACAAATACAATTACAATAAAAATATAATTGGAGACGTTTATATTAAAATCTCTTTATATCAAGAGTACTTTGTAGGTACAGGCATGCTGATATCCTACAACTATCCAGTAGCTCTAGGGCATTCTCTATACAGAATAGCAATAGCTATTCTCTGAAGGCAAAGCACTCCTAGCGTATATACAGCATATGCCAGCGAAATTCAGCTTATGCCAGCAAAATTCTGCTTTTGCCAACATAACGTGCTCCAGATCATCCAAATGAAGCTCTCAGCTTCATTTCTCTGAGCGGGAGAAAGAGCTATACTCGTGACATCCCTGCACGTACACTTTCATCAATGTAGCTCCATCAGTCATGTCTTGATACACTGGATAGACACTGAAAGGCTGCCAAGGAATAGCGTAGACCTTGCGCTAGTTTCTGGAGCTCACAATTTCCAATGCTTACAGATTCCAATCTTTGTTAATATCGCAATGTGTCCTGCTTCTAATAAAACAGGTGGTAAATATCTAAACAATCCTCTAGTATCTGTTATGCATGTATTTATTTAGGTACTTTTTTCAATGCAGATACGGCTTCCATTACAGTGTTCAACAACGTTTCAAAATCACTTTAAAAATCTGCTGGGTAAACAACTAAAATGAAAGTGCTGACCCGCAGCTGCCCAAATGAAAATTCTGTAACAAACTTACATTTAATCCTATTTATATTTGAAAGTTCTGTATTTAGATTATAGTGTTTGATGCCCTATTTTTTTCTGCTGAGTTTCATTTAGCATTTCATTCTTCCTGCTAGATACCACTTGAGATGACCGTATACACATCCTGATCCCCTTAAATGCTTTTGAGCAGAAACCACTGTTCAGAAACTCATAACATTACATTTCATGCCCTTGCCCTTTCCCTCACTTTGCAGATGCAGAGGAATAGGCTACACTACACCAGTAATCTCATTTACTACTATCAGTTTGCCACCTTAACCCAGTTTGCAGAAAGCTGTCATTATCCTCCATCTCACAAACTTCATACATTTCAGCAGAAAAAAATACTTTTCTGAGACATAACAATGCCACAAAAAAAGAAGAGAAAGTAAATGCTTATTAATAAATGTCAACAATGAAATTTCCCTCTGACACTACAGTGCTAGTAGTTAAGGTGTTACTGCTATTGATTTGTAATCACCACTCCGGGAACAATCAAGAACACTGAGCATGAAGCAAGAATAGGTATTTTTTTTTTCATTGTACCAGAAAAAGAAACCTTGCAAAACAAATTTAATTTGGGTAGAGGAGTGATAATTAACATGCAATCCTGTACTAAGCTTCCCGACAGCTTAGGACCAAAGGTCAGCTTGCATTTTTTCACATTTACAATTCAGTATTTCTGATTGTTTTCATCCATGCCTGCTGACTGTTCTCAAAAGATGAAACCGCTATAGTCCTTTGCTTCAGAAACTTGCCTTGCTCAGCTTGTTCTTCCATAAACTAACATAATCAGAGATACTAAATCACAAAACTACAGTTGTTGAAAACTTGCAATATGAAGACATTTCTAAAGGAAAACCCTGGACCTCTTAGCAAAACCAAGGCAAACCCCAAATGCTGGACAATATTCTCACGCTATTCCAGTAACAGCAAGCTTCTGCTTAAAATGAAGCTGTTCTTTGCGAGAAAAGTTGTAACGCCAGGACAAATACTGTTTCAGGTTTGAGAGAACATAGAATAGAAACACATGACGTGCTTTGCTCCAGCAGGTTGCAATACACCGCTGACCGCAGCACGTCTGGGGACGTGGAAGGTGGAAGCGGGACCTGTTTGCCCTTTTGAGAAGATAAATGGAAGCACCACAGATAATTCAACAGCATGCCATTCTTACCAGGAAAGTCTTTTCCTCTAACAAGACCTGCAGAGGTTACAAGTTTGCAGCCAACTGTTCTAACCAGCACTGTTCTCCAGCACCTGGGACTGTTATTTCACTAGTCAGGCTAAATACGTTAAATGTTATTTCAAGCTTCTCCCTTCACTGTTTTGATTCTTTTCTTCCTATGGCTCCTGACAGTGACAGTAAGAAATAGTCCTTCACAAAATGATAGACCATTGAAATATTGAAATTTTTCTCTTTTATATGATTATCATTTATATAGTTATTTTCCAGAATTCTAAGTATCTACTGGGATAGCTTCAAGTATCTTTTCAATAAAACATAAACAACACCTTCAATAAAGGAAATTACCCAGCATGAATACAGAATGGAGATTCAAAATCAAACTCCCCATACAGCTACTTTAGTGTAACAGCTAAAGACACGCTATTTCTCCAGAAAAAGTGACAGGACAATTTGGTTCCCAAAGTGGTTGGATGTGCTTTCCATTTGTTAGCGGATGCAGTAGGTGACAGTCATTCCCTGCCCGGTGCTTAGGAAGGGGCTTCCCGGGTATTAAAAAGCCTCATGCATTCCAACATAACCTTGATTTACAAATGTCTTCAGGTACAGTTTGCCTGTTGCCCTTATCCATATTGTGTTCTTCTTCCCTGATTATTAAAGATTCATGTCCTGAGCTTGTGAAGGGGAATTAAAGTACGAAAAAACAGACTACCACAGCCTCTATGTGCTGAAAAGATATCCACATTTCCAATGTTAGCAATAATAGTTTACATCCTCTTCTCCAAAGTTTTAGGAAGGCTTTGCCACATTCTTCACATTTTAACTTCATGAGCATCATTTCCCTCTCTTGACACACACCATAACTGGAGTAAAAACTTCTCTCTTGTGGCTGTTAACGGACTGCACAAAACGATGTATCCGGCAAACAGCACCCCTTCCTCCTTTGCCCTCTTTTCACTAATTCAATACATTTATTTCCTGTTTAGATTACTGTGAACACAAGCATTAAACATATACATGCATATACACCTGGACCTGGAAGCAACAGCCCGGCAGCCTGCCAGCTCCCATACAGTTTGTGCTTTTGCTCCCTCTGCCTAAGTGAGGGAGGGTACCGGCACCACACCACGGATACTTGAAATGGCGGCTCAGCCAGGAGACCCTCCATCCCCACAAGCAGTACCTAAGCTCAGAGCGTGGCAACCAATATTTCCTTACATATACCTCGTTGTTTTTAAGAACTGCTTCTT
>NW_009213076.1:0-255 GCF_000690835.1 Fulmarus glacialis | reverse complement strand
CGGGGGCGAGGGCCCCTGCCTGTCCCCCAAACCCGCCGGACACCCGCACCCCGTGCTTCAGCCCAGCTCCCCGTTCCCCTGCTTGCCCTGCACCTACTCTACCCCGGGCAGGGCTGGGGAGTCCCCCGCACCCCCAAGGGGGCACATACCCACACTCGCTGTGGGGCGGAGGGTCCCCATAGCACCAGAGGGAGACGCCCTCCCCCTTCCAGGGCGGTGGGGCGAGTCTCCCTACCCGGGGGCCCTTGGAGGGAG
>NW_009213075.1:41500-48569 GCF_000690835.1 Fulmarus glacialis | reverse complement strand
CCGCCCGCGGGGCGCTGCGAGGGCCCGGGGCCTGGGAAGGCCTGCCTCCCCGTGACCTGCACGACTGCTGCGCTGACGCAGCGAGACCACTGGTGCCGCAGCAAAGGAATTTATTAAATCTACTGATGCATCACTACCAGTAATCCTAAGAGAGAAGCAGACATCCTCTCCTGCTTCACAGGTGTCTGTTTGCTCTCGTTCAAAGATGGGACTGACCTAACACTGTGGCATTTTAGAAAAATCGTGTTCTAGTCTAGATCAGGACTTGGAAAACAAATCCTCTCTGTAACTGCACAGAGCAGGGCACAGGCTAATAACAGAAATGGTACGGCGCCTGATGCTTCAACCTGCTTTCTGTGCCGGGCTATCACAACTTCATGCTGCTGGAAAAATCAGAGTGAAACTCTGAGCAAGCAGAGCTCAGAAATATGTGTTAGTCCTTAATGAAGACTGACTGGTTCTTAAAAAAGATGTTGCAGTGTTGCCTTAAAAGTACTTAAACTCAAAGCTGAATTCAGTATTTCTTGATCCATTATAATTGAATCTGCTCAGACAGAGAAGTTTTATGAGACTAATTACCTACTGCCTCTTCTTGAAGTAAATATGAAAGGCAAAAAAGATAAACATGGGCTGAAGTATGCAAATAATATGTATAATTGCCAGTTAAACCCATGCATTCATAGTCTATTAATCGCTATGTCGGTTTAGATGGTACTTGCACCAAAGCAAAGGCAGCATGACAGGATACGACTCTCTGTGGTTTTGTCCCTGATTGCAAATAACAAGTTGGGAAGAAATATATTAACCCGTCTGTATCCTGTGTCTCATCACTGTAACATAGATGATAAGGAAATTTCTTCTTTGCCAAAGACCAGCTGCTTTACTCTTTTCAGGGACTGCTTCTCTAAGAGCAGAGGGTAAGGCTTGGGTCACTGGTACCATACATAAAGCAGCGTGACATTTTTCAGAAGCGGTGGGCTTTACAGCAAATCTAATCCTTCCAACACTAACAAAGCGAAGCCAATTCTGACCACTTCTTAAAACCCCAATGGATTTGCTGTTTGTTTTCCTGCATAAAAAGATGATGAAGAATATAACTGAAGAAAAAAATACTGTAAAAAGTGAAGACAGTCTGAGAAATAACTTCATGACAGCATTGCTCATAAAGAAAAGACAAAGCCAAAATAGCCTTGGTCCATTAGGGTTAAATCTGGAAAGGGATCTGAGCTGAGTGGGGAGATACTGCATTATGAAAGCCAGAAGGGCAAGGCTTGCTTGTGCTGAGCTGGGGCAGCTCTGAGCCGTGAGATGTGTCACCTAAACTTTTAGGGGGACCCTCCTGGTGCAGGGAGGTGCCCCCAGCCCGAGGCAGGCGCCTGCTGCCTCCCTGTCCCCACTGCCGGGGCTCGGCACCGCAGCCAGAGCCACCTTCTCTGCCCCAGGGCAGGGGCTTCGCTGGAGCCGGCTGGGTTTCACACTTACCCCATTCTTCTGCAAAATGGAAATAGGCTTCTCAGGAAAGAAATTGAAAGCAAGCCAGTTCATTATTGAATTGAAATGACAGTCACCTTGACCATCTGGAGTATTTGTTGGTTGTACCGCCGTGCATGAATACTCATGGGTATTTCATGAGTGATGCCCATACATGAATGACTGGCTCTTCTGAATGAGGGCAGAAAAGGGACACTCACAACAGTCACTGTTACGCCTGGCATAGAGCAGGGAGAAGCTGCACGGACCTTGGCAAGGCAGCTGATGGTTTAAAATGAGCCTAGCTATGAAAAGGATGGAGAAAAGGAGGGGGGAAAGGAGGGAAAGGACAACCTCTCCATACTGTTTCAATACACGTTATATGACGTTTTCAGATGTAGATTCTTTCTTGGAGAGAATATTTAGAAAAAGGGATTCAAATAATCCTTTTCCTTTTCCTCTTCTTCCTTTTCCTTCTCCCTCTCCTTTTCCTAGGAGAAGGGTGGGGAAGTGTTTATAGAGCTGCTTGAGATCCTGGCATATATTTCCCACCTCCTCTTGTTACAGGAGATTTGGCTCAGCTCTTAACCTCTTCTCAGATGGACTGTGATTTCAGTTTCTCTCTTGACATCAGTAGTTTTAAATAAGAACAAACTTCATCCCTGGCCAGTGTCCTACATTTCAGATTTCTGCGCTGTCTCTCCGTGGCTAACCTCGTGCACCCGGCAGCAGTTCCTTGGCAATCAGCAGCAGCTATGCTATTTTTGGCAGCCAAAGGTTCTTGCCTGTGGGACTGGGGTCCCTTCCCCAGTGCAGAGGAGAGCTGGGCTGCTGGGCTTGGAGCCCACTTGGCTGCGAGCACCGCATCGCCATCGGCCCCTCTGTAACTGGGAGCAGAGAGCGGGAACTCCTAAAAATATACAAAAGGAAACAAGGAGCTAATGCTGCTGGTTTGTGCTCTGTGAAGATGCATTATTCATAGTGCACAGAGACAGGAGAGGGAGAGAAGGTGCCTTGCAAAGCCCCCAGGATGCCTTATTTACCCCTGAGTAAAAACTTAGATTTGTTGAGTAGATTCCATAAATTTAGCAGGACTCCTGAAATGTCCAGATGTTTCTGAGCAGATGAATAATGTTCTCTTTCTGAAGGCTTACTGAATTTTTTATTATTTTATGCACTATTTGCGTGGGCAGGTCTTCTGAATGAATAGCAGTAAATAGCAATCTCCGGTGCTGCTACAGGTATCCAGGGAGAGAGGAGAGCCAGAGACATCCAGCTCACCTGGCAGGTCCTAAGGATGTGCTAAGGGTGGCTGAAGCGGAGACCACTGTCTAACAGTCAGAAAATAAACACTGAATCAATGAGTTAAACCTCTCTCAGGCGTCTGAATGTAGCCATGCTCTAAGGGAGGGTGGTTGAGCATCGCCAGCCGTGCCCTCAGACGCAGCTGCGGCAGAGCGAGGTGTTGCGCTCTCGGGCAGCCAGACCTCCAAAAAAGATTTCAGAGTTAAGGCAGAAATTGAGTTAGCTCTCTCTGTTGAACCGACGCTGCATTTTTTTCAGATTGGAAATAATTTCTTCTCCATGGTAACTCTTTAGTAATGCTGCTCCACTTAGACCAATTTAAACTGGAAGAAAAAGATTTGCCTATGAGAGCTGTGCCTCAGTAGGACAGCAGGACCAGATTTATATCTTTACCCTGCTTGTTGTCTGGAGGGCTTACACCTTCATCTGATTATGCTTTCTCCTGTGAGATTCCCTCTGTGCTTAAAATAGAAAATGCCACTAACCCTGGGACGGCTGGTAGGACTGGGGTGCCTCTTGAGCGGTGGTTTTCTGTGTTTAATGTCTCTACTTAAACTAACCCTGCATCTTCTCTATGTCTATGCCTGTACTGCTGGATTAGTGGCAGCCATATGTATTTAAAGAATTGAGCCAGCTTCCATGACTTTATAATGGATATATAATTATTTTGTGTTCTTCCTTCCAGATTTTGGTTTCTCCTGGTCTTGCTTCTATTGCACACTGCCTAAACACTTAATTTACTTGAATTCTCAGTCTTTGCTTTCTCTACTGATAAAAAAAGAGCCTATAGTGATTCTGGGTGTATATATATATATATATGCTTGCCCTCTGTGTATGTTCATGCTTTTCTACAGCTACACCCACATGCACATATCTGCGTATATACATACATATAGCTGTGTGCAGTCAAAATGAGATTTATCTCACTTGTTAAAGACCACTGGCAAGCATTATAGTACAGCAACCTTGATAGACTGTTCACCTTTACAGTGACTGTAAATGTGACTGACTCCAGCCAAGACCGAGCTGACCGTGCTCAGGACTGATGCCCCAGTAGCTGGATATGACAGAGCCTCTCTCGCCCCACACCCCAGCTCTCCCTTTGCTCTCGTGCTGCCAGCCTTGCAGGTAAGTCAGCTTGAGCAGCTACAAGCCTGGCTGCGACCTAACCCCAGTTCAAATCATGGCCAAGATGCAGCAACAGGATTTGTTACTGCTTTATTTTCAAGCGTAGCCGCAAGAGGAGGAGATGGCATCAGCATCCATCTTCTGTGACTCAGCTGGTACAGCGGCACGGGAAGAGGCACAGCTCCTTCACAGCTCCTCCTCCCCAGCGCCAAGCCAAACCCTACCTCCCAAGCCATGCAGCAGGCTCTCTGGAAGCAGGTTCATCACATCCGTGCTTTGCTGCCATGGACCAAAGGAAATGCAACATCCATAGGACGTGAAGAGAAAGTCCAGGACCCATAGGGCAGAAGAGGTTCACAGGGCAGACTTTTGAGGGGGCACAGCCCTGTGGCTTAGCAGTCGGTACATTACCCGAGGAAAAGTGAACGTGGGGCTGGGAACACTGCTTACACGCGTCGCATTAAAGAGCTGTTAGGTAAAACCCAGAAACCACCCTGGGACGAGAGGCAGGACCTGAAGCCTCTCTTGCCAGCTCAGCTTCATCTTCACTGCATCACCACTGACAACTCCCCTGACTTCATGCAATAATGTACCATTGCCAGGATATCTGTCATTTTTATCAGTTCCTATAGCTCAGCTGCTCAAAACTTCCTGCTAGTGTCATTTAGCCTCTCTCCTTCTCATAGATAGCTCCTAGCTGCTAATATATACTAACAATTTTCACAGTCGCCTGCTTTCCATCTGTTACAGTTTCACTGCTGTTTTTTTGTCTTACTTCCTCTATGATCTCAGCTTGCTTTTGTTGAAGTTACACACTTTTTCATCCTTACTGTGAATTTTTGGCTTTTTCGACATCAAATAAAATGTCTCTAAACAGTTCTCAGTTCTCAATCACATTTCACTCTATTTCAGTTCCTTCTCGCAGATGATTCAATTCATAATGGTTTTCAGGTTGATGACACTGGTGTTTAAGAGGTGCAGAGATGGTTGGCTGGGATTTTTTCTCGTGGTATAAAATGGACGTAATGCAGTCATGCTCTCTTGCACGTCAGTATTTTTTAACTTCCAACCGTGTGGTCACTCCTTTAGATGCCGATGTAGCACTCCCAGTGCTGGCAGCAACACTTTTTGAGTTACAAAATGTAATTTATAATTTCAAAAAGTTCTGACATTTAAGTATTATGAGGCGAGTCCTCCAGCAGCTGCCACTCAGCGGGCAGCCCGCCGGAGAGCTCCCCGTCACAGACGGGGGGAAGGAGCCAATGCTCTGAGTTTGTTGTGATTTGCCTGTCCTTAGCAGACACCAGGTAATCCCTGATCTCGTGTGTTACTCCTCAGGCCTTGAGCCGTGTGCTTCAGTGTTGTCTGACTCATACGGGTAATGCAAAATTGGCTCTAGCATGTGCTGCTCGCTTGTTTTTATCCAGCTGATGCTCCCCAAGTTATCAGAACTGCTTCTCACATGCGAGTCACCTGAACCTTTTGGGCTTCCGCAGCAGAAGGTCAAATATATATTAATAAATGACCAGCTCCAGTTCTTTGCATTTAATCATCAGGCATGTGACTAGCAATTAAAAACAATTCTTCTCTTTCACTCCCATGGTTGGTTGACCTCAAGTGGCGTTAATTCAAACTTTTAATTCATCCCATGTCTAAAACTTTCCTGTCCTCAGGGACAGAACAGTTAGAAGGTGTTTCAGGCTTGCCTGAGGACATTTGTGTTCAGGATTATGGCTTGACAGGGAACATCTCAAATGGAGCATCCCCAGGTGGCCCAGTCTCCAGAGCCCATGCACTTGATGTCCTTACGCCTGAGAGAGGAGCTGCAGGCCCTCGGGGTTTTCTGTCCTCACTAAGGAGGAAGGCAGGCGATGCTGAGCAGCATCAGAAGAGCCAATTAGAGTGTTATGATCAATGGGGAGTTACCTAATGCCTTGGATTAGGCCACAGATAGAGGAATTTGCAGAAGAGGAGCACTGAGGAAACTTTGTAGCACTCAGTAGAAATCCTGCACCTTTTCTATTAGGATGATAAAAGAAATGAAGTGTTAACTGAGAAGGATGGGTGCTGAAGGCTGCAAGAAAAGCATCAACTACTTTACTGGTAGCAGTGGTTCTAAGCAGTGAGTTTAAGTGCTTAGAGAAAAAGGATCACTAAGAGATCAGGTCTATAATGGCACTGAGGAGCCTTCAGAGATAAATGGCAGATAGCTGATTTCCTACAGATTGATGATTTCTTAAGACAGATTTCATTCTGAGGCAGTGTAGCCAAATTTTCATAGTCAGAGAATTTTTTACTGAAGTGCAAATTGAAATAGCTAAACGGTGTTTATGCATGTGTATGCATATAAATATGTATCAACTTTCCTTCCTCACTTGACATGATTGCAAAAGAAATTCCCATCCTGACATCTCACACCCACATGAGTACAGGAAGAAGGAATTTAAAGGCTGCTTGAGTTTATGTATCCACTGTGAAATTCCTGAGTACTGAAAAGTACATTTTGTTGAAGAGATATGATTGCTATGTAATTTACTGTTTGAGGGTTTCCAACTCAAATGTTACTGTACATCATGTAACACTTTTCATTGAGTGGGAGTTCACCTTGCTTATCTTTGGCCAAAATTTTGCAATGTTATTCGCTGAGCAACAGCTACCCTTTACAATGGAATTAGGAGCATTTAACCGGTATTACATAAATGTTAATTAGTGCTCAGGAGTCCCTAAAAAAGCATGGAGGAACTTCCTGACTTCTACAGACAAGAATGTGATTGTTTGCTGTTAGTATTGCTGTGGGCAACAGATTTTCAGGGATCTAAGAAGTGTGATATGCAAAATAGAGAGGTGTAAATCCAACAGCTGTGTAATACATAATGGAAAGGAACAGAAGATACACAGCTGTGATAAACTTTTTGTCAGTCAGCACCAATAACCTCTTTTCAGTGAAGAAATTGGTGGCTCAGGAGACACAGCTGCATCCCACTGCCTGCCTTCTTGCCAAATCAAATCCGCCTCTGACTATCTTTGCCCAGAAGTCAGTCCCTCACTAGTGAAAATGCTGCACTGACCTTGTGCTGGTTTTGGCTGGGGTACAGTTAATTTTCTTCACAGTAGCTAGTACGGGGCTGTGTTTTGGATTTCTGCTGAAAACAGTGTTGATAACACA
>NW_009213075.1:27939-41083 GCF_000690835.1 Fulmarus glacialis | reverse complement strand
TTACTTTCCTGCTTCCCATTCTCTCTCCCACCCCGCCCGGGGAGAGTGAGCGAGCGGCTGGGTGGGGCTGAGTTGCCGGCTGGGGTTGAACCACGACAGACCTGCAGGGGACATCCCTGTTCCGTCAATAGCTGTGCTTGGTGCTGAGCTCCCCGGAGCTGGTCCTGCTTCATCCCGAGCCTCTGCCTGTGCTGCTTTTAGACACAAAATGGATGGGTGAAGTCTCAGGAGCTTCTGACTTCTTCTATAGAGCAGCCTTGCGACTTTCACAGAAATAGGCTTGAAAAATTGAATTAGCCCTGTTCTGGTTTCTCTGGGCTCCTGCCTGGGCCGGCCCTGCCTGCGGGGATGCTGGGGCTAATGGAGGAAATACTGAAAAGACTCAAGCTGAGATTGAATTCAATGCCAGAGGTACTCATAAGGGACTTCCACATTATGCAGATTACACATATTAAATTGAATTTGATTTCCTTGCTGTTTGGCATGATTGGCTTATCATCGTGTATGTGCAAGTGTAAATAAATAAATGCATTTTCCTTCTGCTTTTTGGATACGTGTCATAGATTTGACTTTTCTGTCTTGGAGAGCAAGCCCCACAGATGTTTATACAATAAGAAAACATATGTCAAAGAAAATATTTCATAGCTCCAACCCTCACTGAATTAATAGATGACTCAAAAGGCTGCAATCACTATTTCAATTGCTTTCATGCTACCAGCTTTTTAAAGAAAACTTTTTGACAGCAAAATAACAGACTTCATTTGCCACAAGCCTGGTAAACATAATGAAGGAATTAAGAAGAAAGCGAAAATATCAAGGATGACACTGCAGCAAATTTGTCTCTCCTGAATTCACCAGTGCCAGTTATGTCAGGCCAGCTCTTCCTCCTTTAAATTAAAACAATGTTTGGTCTCCGAATAATTTAATTCCCCATAATAAATGCACTGGAAAATCCAAGCTGGATTTTTTCAAAAGGATAAGGGTCACAGATTCAAAGCAACTAAAGAATAATAAAGGAATCGTATTCAGGCAGCCTAAAATCCACCAAGTCACCATGCCCAGGATTGCTTATTGGCCAGCTCTGAGTTTGTAGAGCACAGAGGGTATTAAACTCTGGCACCTTGGTGGAATTTATTCCAACCCTAAGTCCAAATATTCTCATTAGTGGGACTGACAATAATCAGGTAAATTGTTACCTATTTCCCAATGACTACTCAAACACTCGCGTAAAAACGACATCAGCCAGAGCCTCTTACCTTTTTTGGCACTGTGGAAGTTGAGTACCTAGACAAGCCAGGAGCAGATGTCCTGGTGGCTCTCGGTGTGGGTCAGCCGCATCGGTTCTGCTCCCGTTCCAGCCTGATTCTGAAAAAAGAGTGACTTCATGAGGCTGGGCACGAGGGAATGCTTTACTTTGGAAAATGTGCAGTGTTGTAATAAACTTAATTTTTATTAGCTAGTACAAATAGAGCAAGGTTTGCAGTAATTGTACCTTGACTCTATAGATTAAAAACCAATAAAATCACTTTACATTTGCCCTTGATAGAGGGCATAAAGAAATATAAAGAATCCAGATATGAAGAATTTAGCACTGTTTATAAACCTGAAAGCTAACTTCAGAGAAAGGTGTGCAAAGATCAGGAACAACCAGATGTCTTTTCAGATGTTCTTAGATCTGTAGCTGATATCAGGAAGGACTTAAATGTATAAATTCAGTAGCCATCACAAGAGTAGCTCAAAGTCACTTGTTTTGATGAGCCACCTTAGAAATGTGCGTGGAAATTGGCAAGTTTAGAAAGACACACTGTACACACTGCTGGGGAAGAAAGCCTGTAGAAGAGGAGTGTAATTACCTTGTCCCAGCACCAGTCACATCTGCAGCCTGGGCCTCTATGATTAGTGGCAGACCAGTCAGCTCTTGGTTTTATCATAGATGGGGTGGTTTTGTTTAAAGAATTGTTCCTGATTTCTGTGAGTAATGTGTTTTCTCCAGGCTTCATCTTGCAACAACAGTCCCATAAATCATGTTCAAAAGAAAATGTTTAGAAAAGCAACCAAAAGCTGTACAGCTCAAGCCTTTCACTAACCATTGACAAAGATCTATAAATGTGCAGCACATATACAAATGCTATATCTTCAACCTATTTAATTGACTGGGGGTGGTCACTATTTTGGGCAAAAGTTGCTAGCAAAGATGAAATAGCCAACTTTTTTTGACTCTATTTGCAGCAGACCACACCCTGCTGCAACCGCTCATGTATTTGTTGATAAATATATGATGAATTCACAACAGTCAATGCAACAGAGGAAAGCAGTAAAATATAGAGCAGAAGTCAAGAAGTTCATGTTTTGGAGAAACTGTGTGGCTTGAGGAGCAGTGACAACAAACGGGGATATTTATATTGGAACAACATGACTACTCACTGTTTGACTTTATTGATATGAAAACAGGAGTAGCAATAGAAAATATTGTCTTCCATGAATAATCAGGAATCTCTTTCTGCTAGCACTGAGCAATCCTTTTATTATTGTAAGAGTGGGCTGACTGCACTTCTGCTCATGTTTTGGTTGTGTTTGTTTAGAGGGGTTTTTGAAGTAACCCGTAAGCTCACATCTTGTTCTACTTTGCTTTTCTCTGTAGTTACACAGCTCTGTTATAACTTTCCTTTTGGAAATATGAACAGAAGTTAAATTTCATTATCAACATACCTTCAAACATATTAGCTTTCATTTTAAATCCTGGCTCTTCAGCAAACCATTTCCTAAGTCTTCATGTAAGAGTCAAGGATCTGACTCTAGCAAGAAGACTTGATAAGCATTACAATTTGACCTTTTTATATGAAGGACAGTCCTTGATTGTCAATGATTTTCACTAGTCTTTAAAATACAAAAAAGTCCTTGTCTGTGTTAAAAATGTAACTCCTGGATCCACACACTAATACATTATTATCAGAAAGCTGTATTTTCTCCACATTTGTAATGAAAATATCAGAGACCTAATGGCTTCAAGTCAAGGAAAGTAACCAATTCTGCACTGTCAAAATTTTTATCTTTCAAAAAGTAGTCATGGATCATATCAGAAAAAGACCCATTTTCCCTGCTCAAAAAACCAAACAAGCACACAAACAAACAAGCAAATAAAACCACCAACACACAAAAAATCTAAACCAAATCCTATCAATTCAGCTTCATTCTGTGTTTCAAACGACCAGGAACAACAACATTGCATATCTTCTGGTCTATACCTCCCTGGCTGTCCTAATTAATAGTGGCTTGAGGCCGTATTTATTTCTTAGCTCATGAGATAATAGGTTATTGATTGATCTGTAAGCTAATAGCCAAGGTTATGTCTCACATAAGAAGTGATTGTGTGGATTGAAGTTCATCATTGATCCTGTTTTCACACACTCAGGGGGACCATACATTTAACTGTCACATAAATAAGAAGAAAAGACCCTTAATGACATTTATTGACTTCTACAGCTGTGATTCCTCACCTGCACCCACCACCAGTCACTGTGGTCAGCCCAAACAGCCACTAACCTTGCCACTAACTTACGTTCGGTATTTGCAGTTCACTGGATCTTCCCTACCACAAGCAGGAAAACAGGACGAGCTGACGTGCTGAAGGCATCTGCTCTTGCAATGATATTCTAGATTTCACTGCTTCTTCATCTGGTGCCGTTGCCATCTCATCACGGCACAGATGCTGAGGAACCATGAGATGAATGAAATAACCAAAGGGGTTTTTTAAAGGACTAAAAAAGGATTGGAAGAGACTAATATCAGAAACTAATGAAGCCATAAGTGCAGCATGGAATTGAATGGAAGTATTGAACAATGAGCACATGATTGGAAATGCAGAACTGGGTGCAACTTAGAAAGTCCATTCTAATGAAAGCTTCGGGATTATAGAATCTGGTCTCATTGCAGAATATTTGGTGAAAAATATTTGTTTCAGTTATATCACTTTGACTGTTCCAAGTCATAACATCCAGAACAGGAAACCTTATTGAAACATGTATTTCTGAAATGTGTTTCAGAAACATGGAGGTTTCAATAAATTGGTGTCGTTCTGCAAGATTGTTTGAGTTCCTCTGAATTGGGATATTCGGAATAGGAAACTGTCTGGCAAAAAAAAAAAAAAAAAAAGGAAATAGAATAAACTGAAATGTCTGCTTTGTTTAGATGGAACCCAGCATTAAAATGGTCATTTTATATCAGAACATTTTGAACTGTTCTAACTGCAAACAGAACCAGTTCCTCTACTATTCACCGATACATGTATATTAAATTAATTAACTCTCTATTGGGAGTCATCTGGAGACTGATAGTAAAAACCAAATGCAGAAAATTACCTAATTCTCTCTTGCAATCTTCTGTTAGTATTACTGTGAAATGCCATCCATTTTTTTTCTGGTCATTGATTTTCCCAGTCGTGTGGGTCATTTTCACACAATTCTGGCTGCCCTTGCCTCTGCCCATGTTCTGCGTGCAGCCACAGCTAACACAGGCTCTTTGAGAACTCTTTTTGAGACTGTGTGCTCACAAATTGTTTTTAAAGTGTCATGGCAGTTTGGGAATTAATTTCACCTTCTAGTTTCCCAAGCCTCTGGCCTTTTCTAAGATTTAACTGAACCTTTGATTTTCAGGCGCTTGCCCAACTCAGTCAGGATTTCCTAGTTTGCTTGTCCACCTGCATGTAATTTTCAGGGAAGACACTGCTCCTGAAGATATGTGATGGGAACCTAAAAAGTTACTAATTTATTTGACACAAAAGCATTTTGGAACAGTGCTATTCAGTAGCATGCGCACCTTGTTTTTATTAAGCCATGTAATGGGGAAAAAACTAATATAAAATCCAAGGAAAAGCATTAAAAAGCTAATTTGCCTTAAGGCGCAGAAGCTCCTGAGAAAACTGATATTTTCTCCTCTTTCAACTATTACAGAGACATAGCATTTTTATTCTCTCATTTATGTCAGTTAGGCTAGCTAATGATATATTACTACATGACCCAGAGCCAGCCTCATCTTGTATTAGCATTACGTTCCCTTCCTTGTATCAGGTACTGCTTTTCCAACTATTTTGTGCCACCCAAACCATTTCAGACACAGTTTCAATTACAGAAAATAATAGGATTCTTAAGGAGGTGTAAATGCATCAAATATTTTGGCACGGCTGTCCCGCTCTGAAATAGCTGAAAAACCTGTCTGCACTTCCAGGGAACGAGCTCAAGTCTGCCATCCACTGAGCAGCCTTCAAGGCTTCTGTGTAACGTTGAGATGCTAAATACTATCTACACGCATCAGGGAGAATATGTCTCGCAGTGTAATTGTGCACATTCACCGTACGTGTCAATTAAGGGCCAAGGTCCGCTTTCATTTCCTCTGAATTCAATACAAATCCAACAGCAGTTGCAAGATCAAATCCCAAGCCCAGCTATGGAATATTTGTTATATGATATTGAATTTTTCAGCACAGGCTTGAGCAGACCATGCTAATTAATGAAGGATTTCTAAATGGATGTCCATGATTTCAACAAAGCCAATGCTTTGTGGGAAAATAGTCCGCAGCGTGGAAAGAAATGGGATCTATTTTGTCAGAGTAATTAATTTAAATGAAAGACAGTGAGTATTTGTTACTTGCCATGCTGTAGCCTGTCTATTGATTCTCTCTGCAGAACTCTAAAACTATATCTTTTTAACACCGAGGATCTTGTTTGGTTTCTAACAATAAAAAAAACCCCTTTTTGCTTTGTGATCTGGATTTAAATGAATTAAAGTCATAAAAGAAACCTACCCTGAAACAGGTGAGCTTCACTTAATTTAAGATTAAAAAAAAATCCTGCACTGAATTTCATGATTGGGTGCAAAGACAGGTGTCAGCACAAAGTCACTGGGATCTATTCAGGGACACACAGCAAAATGTAAGACTATTTCCATGAGTGTTTACGTTGCCAGTAGACCTCTTAAAAATAGTATAATGGAGATTGAGGCTCCTATCTGAACATATTGTACTACTTATCATTGGCAGCTGCACCTGTTTTTTAAATTAACCTTCTCTGAGAACATGTACCAAAGAATTTAAGGTTCAGAGTTGAGGCTGCCATTTCCTAGAGGCTGCATTATAGCCCTTGAGGCCCGTCAGACTATTTGATCTTTGTCTTGCTCAGGGGTACCCAGCTAGGTGTCCTTGATTGACACCATAGGGTCTTTGATGCCTGTGGAAATTGGAGGAAAGTTTTTATTCCTCTTCCTTTTCGAAGGATTGCATCTGATAAATGGTAAGGAACGCTGAGGAAAGCGATCCCGAAGGCACTGGAAATGAACGTCCTGCTCTCCAACCCTGCTCCTTGCTGTGGGAATAGCAATTGCACCAGTCGTTTTGTTGAGGCTGACGACCACTCCTGTGCTGGGCCGGTCCTGATGTGCAAGTCAAGCTGGCACCGGAGGAGACGACACTTCCCACATCTTTCCTCCCCGTACTGTGTGAAAAGAAGGAAAGCAGCACTCTAGCTTTGCCTTGCGCAGCTCTGAAAGAAGAATGTAGAGGCTGATATTTACATCCTTTAAAAAAAACCCCAAAGAATTGTTACCTTAACTTGTCCTTCCTGCTTATCTTACACTATCGCAACTTCAGCAAGTTTCCATGCGATCGCTATGATTTTTTTGACCAGCTCCTCTTGGCTTCAACCCTGGGTTTCTTTGGGGTTTACAAGCACCCAAGAATGAGGCAGGTGAGTGATGTGCTGAACGTCTCTTTAAATCCAAGTCTGAGTGCAGTAGGGTACCCGCACACACCAGAAAGTGGCGAGCCTTGGCAGGATGTTATAAGGCTTTTTCTAAGAAAAGTAGTAAGAAAATGCCCAAATGCAAAGAGCATCTGAGTCATGACCGAGCACGAGAACAGCCAGGCTGAGTGATGGGATTTGGTACCAGCCAGCTGCATCAGTGAGTATTATTCTCATTTCAATTTTTTGTTCTTCTAAATTAAAGGCCCATCTTTTAATGCTTTAAATTGTTGAAAAAAATCTATGTTTATAGAGGTAAAATGTACCACGTAGAGGTAAAATGTATCAGCTAATAAACAGGGAAAGACC
The DNA here is from genome assembly GCF_000690835.1 of Fulmarus glacialis. NCBI lineage: Eukaryota > Metazoa > Chordata > Aves > Procellariiformes > Procellariidae > Fulmarus > Fulmarus glacialis. Next base: position 33,983 of record NW_009213075.1, on the reverse strand, counting down.
AGACTCTGCAATAAAGGAAAACAAACTTGGTTTTTTTATCAGTAAACAACATGTTTCTCTAAATAACACATTAGCTGGTTTTCATTTTTCAAGGAAGAGGCTATTATTTTCAACTGGGTATCAGTCAGTACAGCTTGGATATTTTTAAATACTTATAATCAGGAACCTAAAAGATGTTGGCATGGTAAGAAGCTTAACAGCAATAAAAAGAACTTAAGTGGAAAGATAGAACAGATGAGAACCAGCAATAATGCCTTATATGATACTAATCTCATTTTTAAATAGTTTCTCATTTCTATGCACGAAGGTACTTGCCATCATGCCTCCCACGCAGCTGCAGGGCCGTGAAACAGGTTCGGCGCTGTGGGAAAGACAGGGGAGTCCTCGGCTTCCGCAGTGCCCGGGGGCACCCTGCGCTTGTCATCCAAAACATGCTGAAGAACCAGTTCTGCTAAAACGGTATTTTCATATTGAGAGAAGTGATATCTAATTCTGCCAAAATTCAGAGCAAAAAAAGATTTTAATACAAAAATTTAACAAATACAGTACTGGAGAAGGATGCAAAAGGCACGGCTGCTTTACCACCTCCTGCCTGGTGACCACAGCCACCCCGCTCAGTTTGCTGCCTCCGCTCAGGTTTTCTTTTCTGTCCCCATCCATCAAGTGTTTGCACAACACCCAGCACAAGACAGCCACGACCCCAGTTGGAGCCTCCTGGCCGCCAAACAAATAAATACACATACTTACAGCCACTCTGCTTTGTTTTTGTAGTAAAGGAGGGTTATCCTTCATCTGCCGTATCACAGGAATTTTCATTACATCACACTTTTTTAATAATTAATGATAATGTATAATTTGTTTACCTCACATGAACATGTTATTATTTACTATCAACTGCTATTCACTAAAAATCATTAAATTATCCCCTTTTTTTAGGAAAAACATAGAATTTTCTGGACCTTTATTATACCGATGCTTCAGCCACTGCTGAATGAATACATTACAATGAAGCAGAAAGAAAAAAAGTGCTGAGTGCCTTGGCGTAAACCCTAACATTAAAAATTTCAAATAAAGAGAAAAAAAAAGTCTTTTCTTTAATAGTTTGGAATTAACTTGGCAAAGTGGAAAAAAAAATCCTTAGGATATAATTTAAGAAAGGGGATGATAGTAAAACACATTGTTGACTTTATTCAGGATTAGGGAATTCTGCAGTTTAAAAGGTTCTCAAATAACTACAATTACAAGCAGACAATAATTTTCTACAATCTTTTCTAAGAAAATACCCACAGAGATGAGCTCTCTGTCAGACTGAGGGCAATTTCCCATTTTATAGTATGATTTTTTTTTTCCCACAAAGGCTGAAATTCTCCAGAGCAGTGTTTTTGTCCCGCTGTGCAGAATACGATCATTTTGACCACAGCAATCTTTTCATAAATGAAAGTAATCCTTTCACCAAGGAATGTTTATTAGTTATGTGCTTCCTCCTACCATTTATTACTAAAGGCTACATTGTAGTAAATACCTTTCCAATTATGTTTCACGCCTAGCAGGTAAAATATTCTGCTTTATTTTATTACATGATTTACCAATTTTAGCAAATATAAATATATATGTACATTTTAAAACGTCACTAATATTGAATGCTCGCTTTGACATTGCATTGGTGGACAATTTAGCTTATTAGGTTTTTCACATTTACTTTGTTTGTAATCTTTCTCTGAAAAAGTGCAAATCCTGAATTTTTATATTATCTCTGTTCACTAACTTGATGGGCGAAGGTATACACGTTTCAAAGCTCTTTCTGAGCTCCCAGGTGTATGCAATCCTTTGTGCCCACAGAGCGACTTCAGCGTGGCCCATGGGCTCTTGTTGACTTACTTTGGCGATTATTTTTTTCTGAGTCACTAGAAAAAACTCCTGCACCGGGCTCCCTTGCTTCAGGGCAAGGACAGCCGCAGAAACGCTGCCAGGAGTTACAAAGTCTGCCATCTACAAAATCTTCTCTTATATCCCTATTTCACTCCCTCTTTCAATGCACTAGGCTCATTCAGAGTGGGGCCAGATCGCTTCTACCCCTGCCGTGTCACCTGGGGCTCCTTCTGGGAGCGGGGTTTCTCACGCGGGCCCTAGCAGGTCGGATAGCAGAGAGCTCTCGTGGTGGGAAGTGCCATGACATTTTGCTTTGCCTCCCCCTCCTGCTTTGCCCAGCATGGCAGGGAGCAGCAGACCTTATTTTCCCAGGTTTGTCTGTCAGCACCTATGAAAGTCCTTCTTTGGAGAATCCTCGTGGCATAAACACACAAAAAAAAGGCTTAACTTTTGGTAAAAAAAAAATACTCTTACTTTTGATGCTCACTATAGTAAAATCTAGAAATAACAATATATATACTTCACATAGTTCTGCCAGTGACAGACATGCCAGGTTACTGTAGCTGAGCTGGGGTCGCTGTGTGCTGCTGAGGCGGTCCAGGCTGAGAAGGCACGGCACAGCCTGGTGCTACCCCGCTGCGTACGTATTTATCCAACAACATTATTTGCTCCACGGGCTGTGTCAAGAACAAAACCAGAGCCACCGTTTCCATTCACGTACTGTACACAGGCACAACACAACTAATTCACTGTCACGTACAATTAGTAACCACCATGTTGGCACATAACGTAAGCTTTGGGTTTTTTTTGGCTTATGTGCAGCTAATTCCACCTTGGTTCTGGAGAGCTGTACCACAGGCGTTTCTGCTGCGAGGAGCTGGTCCCTTCTGCCTCCTCTGAGGGTAAAAGGAGGGGAGGGCTCTGCTTGCTTTCAACATTTTCAACAGAAACTTGGAGAACAGTTGTGACATCTCAAATTAAGGATGGATTATGTGATCAGGACTGCAAAAAGTATGAGGGTTCAATTTCTTGAGACTTTCTTAGTGACTTTGAAGCACTTTATCTCTCTTATCTGCAGGGAAGTCACTCCCTTCCCTTGGCCTCACAGGACCAAAAGAAAAGTACATGGATTACATACAATATTAGACCACCTGGAAATGAAGGCTTTTGTCCTATGTATCAATCAATACACGTGCAAAGGAGTCAAGGTGTTCTTTAAGCTGTTGCAAATGTTCATCGCATGTGAGCACTCCTAAACTTCTCTCAGGACTGCTCCAGCTGTAAAATCCCCATTACATTGCCTCACAGTGCAATTCATATGAATAAATTACTTACCTATATGGTAAGGTAATGCAGACCTTATTTGCCCTCACCATATTAAGATAATGTTGTGACAATATTACCATAACAACATTATGGTCGTGTTGTGATCACCATGTAACAGCAGACAACTACTACCTGTTATAACCAGCCAAGTTAACCTCGTAGTACTCACTAAAACAACTGTATTAGGAAGAGAAATTGTGAATTCAGGTTTGTGTACAAGAGGAAGTAAGATCTAAGCCAAGGGGATGGTGGAGTACTGCCATGGGGATGGAGAGATTAGGCACATGGCACAACTCAGTGAGTCTATCAATAAGAACAGTCCAAGGTTAGGCTCAGTGATGTGGCCAAAGCAGAGAGAGTTTTAGACATGAAGAAGGAGGATGACTGCCTGGTTGAAGGTGAGGTCCCTGCAGGCGCACTCACTATGGCGGTGCAGCTGCAAATTCAAACAAAAATGTGGTGTATGATTCAACCAACGCATGGTACTATGAGAAAAGAAGTGCAGTTAGTGGTGGAAGCCAAATGAGAAGAAAATAGCCAGCACCTGCTCACAAAGTGGCTTAGATTATCTACAAAACTTTAAAACCACTCTGGTTTGGATCACAGTGAATAACTAGCTTTCCAGTTCAATATTAAAAAAAACCAAAACGTGGTACTTCCAAAATTGAATATTCAAGATTCAGTATTTCCAGCCCAATATTCAAAACAGTGGTGGAAGAAAAAGGCCCAGATCTTCCAGAGATACCCATCTCTAGTTCATTACCCTAATACCTTTGCAAGTATGCGCACATACAAAGAATGTTCTCCCGAGTGTTTGCGTTGTGTGTGTGCGAGGGGTCCTGTTACATGGGTTTGAGCCTCCCATGCACAGTCACAGTTCGAGGGCAAGATCAGCTGGGTACAGAGCCAGTGTGGATTAATGCTGATACTGTAAATAATTAAGCCTTAGGCCACGCAGGATTTTGGACTATAGTACATAAACTCTCTGTATACAAAGGCATTAAAGAGCAGGGCATAAATTGTTATTGCCTGTAACTAGTAGAATTGCAGGCAGCTTGCTTTGCCCTTAACTAACAAATTGTTGTTTCTACCAGAATATGTCTATGTTTTATATATGATCTACAAGAATAAAAAACATTATTTTCCACTCTTTTTGTACCTTACATAGTGTCTAAATGCTTTCCAGATGTGCAGAGAGATGTAGCACTGGCATTGTTTGGAAGTGACTTTCTTTTTTTCTTCTCCCGAGAAAGTTACTATGTGAGGTCTTTTTAACAACAAAACCTTGCAACACATGATATCAGTGAGACCAGGTCTAAAAAGCACAACTTGCATTTGGAATAAAAAACCAGATTTGTCGCAGTGTTAGTACCTGTGAAACTCTCTTGCAGCTCTCTTGCCTCTGCTGATGAGCTGTGCCCTTTCAGCAGAGCTGGTGACCTTCAATACACGGAGTTACCACTGCCACACTGGAAGGAGCCTACTCTGAGTTTGCTAGATATATATTTGAGGGAGTTTTCAGCAGATTACATTTCTGAACCCAAATTCGGTTTCGGGGCTTGTGGCCACAAATGCTGATTTAAGCATAAATCTCTGTTGGGGTTGCTTTTCTAGGTGTCCTGTCACCTCAGCACAGTTCGGTCCCATTGCTGTGTTGTGCCCGGCTCACCCCAAACAGCACAGCACCGGCGAAGGGCTCCTGAGGGAAACACACTGAGCATTCGTCTGCTTTGCACTGAAAACAATCCAGACTGGTTTTGTTCTTCTTTTCTGAAATGTACTTGCCCCATTTCTTGACAGACTCTAACCTGCATTATTTGTCTTCCACACCACAGGCAATAAAACAATTTGCCAGGCTTTTAATGGAAAAAAAAGGAGTTTCTGTTTCTCATTATTCTCCACTCTGCTGTACAACTCCTACTGCAAGTGGCCACTTTAAACCTGTCCTGGAAACAGTTTATCACAGATTGGCAACGGTGCGGTGGGCATGTAGGTGCTATAGGCAGAGCCCATCGCTTTCCAGCTGCTGGCAAGGAGTCAATACAACATGACAGCGGGGAGAGAAACCTAATTAGAAATGGTATTACTGGATAAAAGCCTTTTTTTCCCAGGATGAACAACCCCTTTTTAACTTGCAGAGGGCTCTGTCTGAGTGTTGCGAGGGTGCAGATATCTCGGCGTCTCTCTCCTGAAACGCTCCGCAGTCTATCTTTTGTCTTTCTTTGACACTTCATTATGAGAGACTGATAGTGCCTTGCTGATGCTGGGGAGGTCCTCTCTGCAGCACCTCTCTGCCTAAATGCAGAAATGGTTTTGTCACGTTGGATAAAAGCCGCTGAGTCTTCCTGAGGAATCCCAGGTTAGGGGATGTGACCTAAATCAACATAAATGTTCTCTGGAAAATGTATTCTGGCAGAGGACTCAGCACGTTGTGCAGATTACAAATTGCACCCAATTTTCTGGTTTAGCTGCCCGTTTTTTTGTGTTGAAGCTGTTGATTGCTTCGACTGTCACAATACAGAGAAACGTTTTGCATGCAAAAGGAAGAGTAGCAGTTGCAAGCATTTAAAGAGTGCTGAAACACAATATTTTTCATGGTTGTTTTTCATTCCGTGCTGCATTGCTCAGTTTCCTACTATAGACTGATGATAGTGATCTGAGCTCTGTTCTCACAACAGCTTATGTGTCAAGAAGGCCCAGAAGTTTTGGTGCAGCTTCAATTCTGAGCTGGGCAAACAAGATAAAAACAAAGGTGGTTATGTCACAAATCCGGGAGAGCCGTGCCTCTTTGCCCAAGATACCTATGGGATTGTGACCCATTTAGATCTCCTTTCTTGTTTGTCCCGGCC
>NW_009213075.1:16322-27920 GCF_000690835.1 Fulmarus glacialis | reverse complement strand
AGGATTTCAGAAATGGCATTTTCTGTAGCTTTTCTTTCAGAATCCACTGTTCCTTAAGTGGCTGGAGAGCTGGTGGTCGGAGGTTCAGAGCATAGGCACATACTTCTTGCGGTTTGTTTTCTACAGAATGCTCTGGCCCTGACCTGTTCAGCCCAGAGCTGTCTCGTACCCTTCCACAATACTAATTTTAACGAAATTTAAATATCTGAAAAACTAAGAAAGAAAGAATGAAATAATTTCAAAATTAAGCCTCTAAATATTGAGACCCATAACTCAAGGATCCAATGGTCTAACTTGTATTCCTCTCTCCCTCCAGTGATACCTGGCACGTGGGCAGCCCGGCTCCTTGCACCTCGGAGCACCAGGAGAGGTGCATGCAGAAGGCCAGGAGGCACCACCCAGCTCTGTTAAACACCACGGGAAGACGTGTCAAAGTTCCCAGCGCTCAGTGGCACCTCTAGCAAGGTCTTATCCTCTCCCGTAATGGTCCTCAATATTGCTGCCCCAAAGCTGAGGGATGGGAACTTGCTGGCTCAGATGATCCAGGAAGACCTTGTGCGTTTGACTTGTTTCCAGTTCATTCGGTTTTCTCCCTCACTCTGCAAGTCACGTTTCCACAGTGGGAACTGTAGCTCCAACAGGTTTATTCACAGGACACAGTACCTCATGATGCTGTGAATAAATGCGTGAGAGTTTCCAGCACTTAATAGTGTCAGTCATGAAACAGAAAGCTGTTCTCAGCCATAACCGTATGGGAGCTGGCATGCTGCTCTAATAAAAACAGCAAAGAGCGAGGCAATAACATATTTCCATCATCGTAAAAATAAGGAAAGAGAAGAGAAAAAGATCTGAATTGGCATCACATGATGGGAATTTGTTTTCAAGCTCTGACACAAAGATCTTGTCTTAGCTTAGAAAATCAATTTGTTTTTATCTTCTTCCATTTTCCTCCATGAACCAGGGAATAACGACATTCTCCCTGTAACTTCCCCCAGCTTTGCTAATTTTCTGACCTGGGAGCAGATAAATTATTTGTGGCGTCTTTGAACGTTTTCTTCACATACTTTATTCCATTCATGCTTGGAACATGCACATCGTTTGTGTTTTTAAAGAAACTTGGAATTTAGTGGGCAATACAGAGTATTACTGTACAACAAACTGTAGAGTGCACAAAATACTGAACTGGAAGGTGCAAGCAATTACTGCCTTTAGAGGAATGCATCATTTTGGGGATGATAATACATCAAGATAAAGGAGGAATCTGGGGCTGGATCCAGCTCCCATTGAAGACAGAGACTGAGCTCTCATTAAGCCCAAGCTAATAGCCCAAGCTCAGCTATTCTCAAGCCCATATAAAATCATGCCATTGAAATACCATGGAAGAGTTAATGGAGGGAATAGCAAATAATTAACAATTTACCCACTACATTTAGTCTTTTAAATGCTAATTTGCCCCATAAAAATACAGGGAAAATCATAATCGTATATTTTAAAGAGATTACAATACCAGTTTGAAATCGGGAGAAATAAATCAGCTTGGATAAAAGGAACTTGCCTTGATTTCTGCTTAAAGAAAAGAAAGCATCACAAGAAAAAAAAAGAGGTGGAAAAAAAAGAGTACCATATCAAAGCAGCACAAAGCTCTTTTGACTGAAAGGGATGCAAGCTGTAGAGGCTGGAGTCCAGTTCTTCCTTCAAATCCAAAGCATTTCTGAGAAACAAGCATGGCACATCTGGACTACCTTGATGCCAGTGAAAAGTCTCTGACTGATTTCAGAAAGGTTTTTGGTCAGAACTGGAATTCAAACTTTTGTCAAGCAGCCTGATGTTCAGGTAAGGGGTTTGGGCTCTACAGCTATCTCAAACTAGTGTGACAACCTGAGATTATTCCACCAAGAGCAAAACAGCCTAACAAAACTGTCCAGAACGGGAGGTTTTTTGGAGGACTGTCTGAAAGATAACATTCTAAATGTAAGCACTCATGAAAAATGCTGCTGTAAAGCTGTAATTGATAAATTCTAGTGAAGGACCCTGTTTATTGGCATAAACAGTAGCAGAAGGCGGCAATCGCAAGCATTATCTTTTCCCATGACAGAGTCTGCAAGAAGCACTTTAATTTTCTTTCACGTTTTGGACAGGCAGTTTCAGTCCTGTAAGAACAAGACAAATGCTTGAGTGTACAATGTTCTCCTAAAGAGCGTCACAGAAAGTCTATCCTACCCTACCCTACCCCGGCTGTGAGAGCCTGTGAGCATCAAACCATCTAAAATTCGTCACTTCTGAGCTTTTCTGAGAATAGAGAGCCACTGAAGCCTAGCTAAGCCCTTTACCTCTCCCTTCCCTGTTCATTGCAGCTGATCCCAGGACTATTCCTTACCAAGCATTTTCTCCAGGGAAGTCTGCTGTTAGATAACCCGAGGACGCTGAGTGGAGCTATGCTCACTGCCCACCTGTGGTCTTACATGCTGAGCTTTGGTAATTTGAAATTAAACAAAAGCAATGGCAATCTCAAAAGGCTATGCAGCATCTTATTAGAAAGCAGAGTTCATCTCAATATGGGTAAAATATAATGAAGCATTGTGTTAAACATCTGATGAAGGTCTAGAGAAAAATCCCGAAGTTACCTTCATGGGTCTGACTCACGAAGCTAGTGAGTCCGGAAAAACTCCGGACTTCCAACAGCTGTAGTCTGCTGCCTTGCACACTGTGTTCTGCTATGCCAAGGGCTGCTCTGCTCCCAGGCACTGAGGTGTTTTCCACCACCGTGCTGAGGTCTGGATGAAATCCTATCACATGTGAGCAGCAGGTCAGTCAAGAGACAGAGCTTGTAGGTAGCTCCCGGCACCGTAAAGCCCCTCTACGCAGGAGAAAACACTGAAGCCCTCAGTCACTAGAGGATGTTAGCGGCAGTACAGCTCGAGCAACCAGATCATGAAGACACAAGAGAGAGCCTCAGCACAACCTGTGGAGGAGAGAGAACACGATTTCCATTTGGGTTAGTACAGTCTAACCTTTTTATTTACCATTACACGAGGTAGCCCACCCATTTATGATAAAAACTTGCTTAATGAACATTTGGCTACCAGGTTTCAGACCTAAATATGCCTATTCAGGTTCCTCCTAATTTAAACAAACTCTCAGAAGCGTGATGCTCTCCTGAATACACCACGTGAATGAGGAGAAAGGCAGTTGATGCTGACTTTCATAGACACTCTGAAGGAGGGGAATCCAGCTCAATCAGACAACATCTGTCAAAACAGTGGTAACCAGATGGTTACCGTCTCTGTCCTGTCTGTCTCTTGACTAAAAACCTGGCTGGCTCAGAAAAGTTGAAGACATTTCCCTGAAATCTGGCAGGTCTGATCAAAGGGATCGGGTGAGTAAAAAATTAAGCCCTGCTTTATTTGCTTTCTTTTTCTACCTAATATTAAACCACTGCCTTTTTTACTAAAATGTTTAAAACCTGAATATCTAGCCATATTTAATCTTCTTCTAGCTCCCACCTGTCTGTCACCTGAGCATCTTACATTACCGCTCAGACAGGGAGAGAGGTCATACAAGAAAGACCCCGAGACAGCAAGAAATTCAGCCTACTTGCCCAGCCAGCCTCCACCCAAGACATAGCTGTGTCTCTCCCCCTCTTTCTAGAGAGCAGGAGGTTTGTTGGGACACTTCTCCCAGCCTCTCCTGCTTTAGGACCATCAAGCGGATTGCAATCACATTGAATTTTGGCTGCTCAACATGAGCGAGAAAATCTCCATAGAAATATTTTTAAAATGCCTGACATCTGGCTTCAATTAAGTTTATCTGCATTAATAAAATACATTTCTCACTCAGTAGGTAAGGACATTTTTTAATCTTTTATACCATCATTCAATAAGCCTGAAAACAGATTAAAAGCACATTCATGTGCAAATCAGTCCTTTTTCATTTCCTTTTACTTTTTTTTTTTCATCTTACTTCAATATTTTAGAATCCAACCTCTTTCTGAGTCATGTAAATAATTCCTATTGGCATTGCTAATGACAAATGCACAAAAGTAAACTGTCAGCCACTGCAGAGAAGATACACATCAATGAGCTGTGCTGATTCAGAGGGCTGATAATGACATATGGAGCCTTTCACGCTTTGATCATCAGTTTGGATCTGCAATATTCAAACTGACCTACAGTTATAATCATGTGGTAATTACCTGGTTGTCTATATATGATTGCTGGTCTCTTTTTACCCCCCAGTGGACAGATATTCTGCTTGCTGGCAGTAACTATCTTCTCTTTTGCTATCAGTCTCAACCATTCAGTTAAAACTAAAGAAGTTATTCTACCCCTCTCCCAGAGTATCTTTTCCTAAAAGGTCCATGTCACCCTTAGAAGGTAATGCTTTACAATGATAGCTATCCATATTCCAGCTCACTTTTACTGTTGTCCTTTCTCATCCACTGTAACGGTGAAGGAGAAGGAACTCCTTTAGTGGGAACCAGGAGGAAAGAAGAATCTTTCTCACTAAAGACTATGCTCTCTGGCTCTTGCCGTAGAGTCTGGTGACAAAAACACAAACAAATGGGAGAAAAAGACTTCCCAAGTTCTTTATGAACATGAATTCCTAATATCCCACAACAACCCTCTGAAGTCCTCATGGACCTTGTTTATATAGACATGCAGAAAAAGTTGTGGTCCAGCTTGTGTCTGCTGAGCGAGTTCAGATCAGGGGTTGTGCCATTCCTCTCTAGAAACACTACACTTCGAAGGCAACCTTGTCCATCATTATCCCTCCCTGTTTCCTTCATCCCCCAGGGAGGGTATCTAGCTGACTCCTAGCACTTCTCTGCCCACGTGCTCTGAAGACTCTTACCACGTAACTCAAGCCAGGTTGTAGCTCTGAGTGATTTGCTCAATTTTGACAGCTCAAATAGGAGAAGTCACAAGGGATATTCAGATCATTTCACTCCCACTCCCTTTGCCCTTTTCCCTGGGAAACACAGCTTTTGAAGAACATGCAGATTGTCCTTTCAGATTTCTGCTAGTGGTAAATATATTTGTTTTCATTATTTTATTTCCCTGATCTTTGTTCAATGAAACCTACACATGCACCAAAGTGTTACTTGTCAATCAGGTCATCAGCTTAGAAAATGTCTAGCAGCAAAGAAACATAAAATGAAGCAGCTACCGAGTAATTTTCTGATCAGTTTATCAGACATTTATTCATTTGAACAGTTCATATCTCTGTTCTACTATGTCATCTAGTAACTTCAGACATCTGAAAATTATGTTCTTTCACTAGATATAAAGTCTGTAGTTCTCATTAAAATATTCATGACAAGAAACATTTTAGTCAGTTGGTGAATTGCTATTACAGTTAAAACATAAATCACCACCATGCCATTGCTTGGTAGAACTTGATGGACTTGCAGTAATTTATTAATAAATACAAAGAATGGGAACATTGTGATAAGCTCGAAGCAGCCAAGGGCTTCTGCCCTGTAAATGAGAATTTGTGTACGGATGAGTCTGTAAAGAATTTTGTAAAGAAAATATTTTAAAAAATGAAAAAAAAAAATCCAATCCAGTTACAAACTAACTAGCTTAGGTACTGGCTTAGGTGCTGCAGGGAAAGCAGCACAGAGTGCAAACGCCGTCCAGGTAAGGAGTTTGTCCCCTCTGAGCTCTGCCAGCTGTACCTCAGATCATGTAAATCTGGACTTTCATGAATGGCAATCACTGCCACGCACACCCTGCATATCCCAGTCACAGCTGAGGAACTACCTATATAGAGTGTTAGTTAGGGCAGCCACTGTGTATTTAAGTTAAAAGAACCAGCAGTCTGACTATCCTACTTAAAATAAAGATTTTTCTTGACTAGAGTCAGCATGTTCTGGAGTAGGACAGTCCTTTAAATATATTTGAAAGGAACTGAGAAGACACAAGAGAAAGGTAACTTTTCCATGACAAAACCCAATGATTTCACCTGGGACCTGCCATATGGGGAAGTCCAGGACTGACGCTTCTTCCACAGCCGCATGGCCTTATCTCTGTATTATCTGCTGCAAGAGTGACCTGAATTAAAGACATGAAAATATGAATGAACCCATTTCCTGGGTTTGATCAAAAGCTCAATGAATTCTGTAAAATCACTTAATTGACTCCTGGTGTTCAGCTCAGGCTTTTGGGAAGGCTGGTGCTAGGATATGTATACAAATTGACTGATTCACAATCTTTAAAAAAAAGACCCAGAAAAATTCAAAAAAAAACCCAAACAAGAAACCCCCAAAACAGAATTACTTTCCATTATTGTTTTCCATCAGAGTACTGACGCCTTTAAAAACAAGGCTTTTCACAATTTTACCCAGGATGTAGCTATTGGTATCTTAAACAGTAGTTTAAAAATCCAACTATTTTTATCTAGTTTAACTATTCACCATATCATAATGATTATAGAACGTTTCTATTCTCAAATTAACCTTGGGGAACATTTAGATACTCTTTGGGAAACACTCAGAGGACTGTGGAAATCTCTAATTTCTACATCAACAGAGGGCTTTGCATGCTTGGTTAAGTCTGGAACTGCCTGTTCCTATTTGTTTCTCCAGATGAATATTTATTTGATTCACAGCCTGTTTCACAGATGCTTTTGAACATATTGTCATCCAGGAGCCCGGATGCAAAAAGAGAAACTCTTATTTTGCTTTCCCATGTGTTACTAGTAAACTACTCGGTTATTTGACCTTCCAGTTAAGTAACATATAGAGCCTAAGAAACAGAGAGAGCCTAACCTTAGATATACAAAAAGCCCATTCATTCCATTCATTTTGAGATGGGTATTTAGTTGTTAAAGAGCAATTGTCTGCCAAAGCATTTGCACGGGTGGGGGACTTTGCTGTAAAACCATTTCTTGCATCTCTTTTCATGTTCAGTGGCAAGTTCCTGACTCTGACCACTGCCGGGTTAGTATAGCAGAAAAGTTGACAGTTTTAGAAGGAAGGCTGAGTAGTAAAAATAAAAAGATCAACAGGCATGGAAAGAGAAGTGATAAGGCAGAAAATGCAAATAAAATGGATCAGAGATCTTAAAGAGAGATGGTGCCAGGCGATCAGTGGCAGAGGCAGCGGAGTTACCCTGCCTGTGCTGGCCGAGTCTGCCTGTCCCGGTGAATCCGTATGCAAAGCCAGCCATATGCAATTGAGTAATTCAGCTACTGCTTTAAACAATAAATTGTTCCATTAAAAAAAGATAATTTAGCATCAGCTATGATCAGTGAATCTCTTTCTCTGATTTTTCTCTGCTTTCCATTTGCAATGCATCCTTCTCCAGCTCCTTGGAACCTTCCAGTACATCTTAATTACCCGCGGTGAGCAATTGCCACTGAGCTGCAGGCAGTGCAATGAATCAGTGTAAAAGTACAGAGGCTCATGTGGAACTTCTCCTGCCACAGATTACTGCATTAAAGAGTACTAGTCACCCAGAAAATCCCAGAAGAGAACGTCATCGTGGTTTAAACCGAGTATGAAAACTGTAGGTTCAAATTTTAACGTGTTTCTTATTGGATTTGATTTACTACGAGAGACCCAGCATAACTCGTGTCTTACATGTAACTCCATACACAGCTGTTTCAGAATGATTATAAATAAAGCTGTCAGAAGTTTGTCCCCACAGGGCCATTTGTTTGACCATAAAATGACAACGTTAATACTCTATTTTGAACGGCGTTTTTCCATAAGCGTGGACATGATTTTGAGCTCGTATGAAGTCCAGACAGCCAGAAATTGAGCCAGGTCCTGTGGTATCATTTATCCTTGTCATTACATCCTCAGTGGCTAAGAAGTAAAGATCCAGCTGCCAATTAAAGCAAGAGTAACCCTTAAAACAGATTAACATGTGCCTCAAGTTATCTCCGCTCGATGGCCTAATCCTGCTCCCCGGGAACTCTGTGAAAGCTGCCTGCCTCCACTGAAATCCTCTCCTGCCCAAACCAGGGCAGCTGCATTAACACAGCCGAGGCTGGAAAACCTGTGCTGTAACGGGGTCGGGAGAAAAATCGACGTTATTCTCCTCGATGATTTGAAGGAAGCGCTCAGGTGCCATAAGCTACATACTGGGATGTACCCAGGAACAGCAAACAAGGATTTGGCCCTATTCGAGGAGGTATAAATGCACTTCCAGGTTTATATTTATAGCCAGATATAATGAAAGCTGAAATAGGGAAAGCAATGCCTTTTTAAAATTGGAATAGCTGTTATTCGTTCTGACTCTCTGGATTTGTAATCAGCTTTATCAATTTAATTTCATTTATAGTATGTTTTGTGACAGCACCTTTCTCAGGTTCAGAGGCAGCTGAACTCAGTTTATTAAAGCCCTGGGTGTTCCTCACACTTGATTAATGAAAATATCAATATATTATATGGAATTTAGCAAAAGCAGGAAATTGATATTTTTGGGAAGGTAGATACAGCTGTTAGGCCATACAGAGAGGACTACTGAAAATGCTAGGAGAAAAGCCAGAGCAAACAGAGCTGAACTTGCCAAGGGAGACCCGTGAAGAATAAACACGGTATGCCTGATAAGTTGGAAAACGAAGTCAGACAGCACAGCAGGCTATCTCCAGCAGTGCGTGCCCTTCCCAAAAGCTTGATAAAGAGCTGGCAGCGTTTCAGGATTCCCAGAATATGTACCCGCTAATCAGATACAAATCAGTGGGTCGTGAACACATTTAAATCAGTTTATCTATGCAAGTGCTGTCTGCAAAGCCTCTCTGTTTAAGAGCAGTGGGATCCACTGGCTGGCTCAGATGGGGTTGGTGAAGGGAGAGGAGTTCCTCCACGTCAGGAGTCAGGGCACTGCTGCTCTCTGGGGCCATCGTACTCAGCTGTTCCTCTCTAGCCACTGGTGCTCCCTCATCTTGTATTTTTAGCTATTTGTTGTCAAAGGACTTGGAGAAGCCAAGTTGCCCTGGTTGCAGTGACAGTCATCTTCTACCCAATCTCTTTCAAAACTAAGGAGAACCACAACTTAAGGGCAAGGAACGCCGGCATGATGGTTACTTGCAGACACTTGCTGTGGGTAGCATTCACCCCCATGCAAGGGGATGACACAACTGCCATCCACCACCCTACTCCACCTGAAGTCCCCACTTAAGCCAGTGGGACTTGCTCAAGTGCCTCTGAGCAGATTTTAAGTGAATCTTAAAACATCACACATCTCATGCCAATCCTCTGGTTTCTCGCTGCAAGACAATCCAGGATTGCCTCTCGGTGGTCGCAGGACTTTCATGGCAGAAGTGATGGGGAGAACAAAATGATCAGATGTTTCCTGGTCCCTGGGATGGCAAACTGAGCTAGGGAATGCTGGCAAATCACATGGTCCATATGCCACACCAAGTGCTTCCAAGAGCTGCGAGCCTTGCAGCTTTGGCTTCTTGTTCTTTGTCTCAGCTCTATCTTTCACTACATCCTTCAAAGCAGGAAATCATACAGCTCCAAGTGACTTATTCCAGATCTTTACGTTCAGCTACATGGATATCTACAGATGTATTTTTGAAGTGTTGCTATAGTAAAGCAAGGTCAGGGATTATGTTGCTAGGTGAAAAGGAAACCACCACTGAAATGCAAAGCTGAATATTTAAAAAAAAAAAAAAAAAAAGGGGGTCTATTCAGCTCTATAATTCCCACACTGAAGCCAAAAATTCTTATTAATACTTGTGAATCTGAAACAAATCATACACCCTTGAAGCCAAAAAATCTCATTAATATTTGTAGATCCAAAATAAACCATACACCCTATTTATACGATACGTATATTTACAGGAGAAATCTAATCTCAAGGGAACGTCGTGATTGTTAGGACATTGAACTTTCCTTCTTCTCCAAGTTCAGACATTCAACCTTCCCCTGAAGCATGCTAAATCAATGCATGCAAATCCTTTTTCACAGCTCTGCTCCCACTTAAGTCAATGGCAAAACTCCGACCGAATTGAATGAGGGTATAATTAAGCCCTTACATTGTAGTAAACTCCAAGCAGCTCACAAACCTATAGACTGAGTAAAAATTTGGTATGTAGATGATGCAAAGCATACAGAAGAATATGCAAAATAAAAAAAGCAAGTTTCACATGCATTTTGGCCAAGTCTAATCCTCCCTCTACTAATCCTGCTGTTCCAATAGAGAGTTGTATAAAGTCTTGTTAAAGCAAGTCACCCCATATTCAGACTGGCCTCTGAACAAATATACTGCCTACATCTTTCGAATTCAGGATGACTGATCTGTAAAAGATCAAATTCTGTCCCCTTTCTTCATGCTGACATTAACTTTCTCAACAGCAGATTGTTGATTTGGAGATACAAATATCTGCTTAACATGTGGCTGCACTAGGTCCAAAGACAACCCCAGGATTACTTCTGCAGAGTCGTCGTGCAAGGTGGCTGTCCCTAGCAGTAGGAGAAGTTAAATCTCAAGGATGCCACCCCTGAGAATTCAAAGGACTTATATTCAAAGGTATGTGTAGTATATTGAAGGGAAAAATAACTGGCCCTAGTTTAATGAATCTGGCTAGCAAACAGCAGAACTGGAGGTTTTCCCTATAGATCATACCCGGTTGTGCATGCGAGGCGTGGGGAGAGGGGACAAGTACCAGCATGACAGGGTTTGTCAGAGTCATTAGAGAAATCATTTTTCCCCAACTCCATGGCTGAAAGTGGCATTTCAGGAAAAACATGGTTTGCTGTGACTTGGAAACCACTACAAAACCGTTGCTTGCCAGAAGCACAGGCTTGTAATCCTTTTGTAAGTATTAGTTTTGGAAAATGGCTTTAGAACATCTTCCAAATCTTTGCAAACCGAGCTCGAGCTCCGCAGCAGAGCGCCCTGGGTGCCCTGCTCACCGTCCTCTTCCTTTCACCTTACTGGTTCGTCCCTCCCTCGCTGCAGTCCCCAGCCTTCCCCTGCAAATGGTGCCACGTCCGCCAGGCAGTGCCGGGTCGGGGCCGGGGAGCTGCTCTCCCGCGGGAAGCCCCCCAGGGGCTGCCGAGCCTGGTGCTGCGGGGGCGTGATGCGACTCTCTCCTCAAAGCGAGCACAAGGCAACGAACAGGAGTAGGGGTTAATAATTCTGCTAAAGTGAAGGACTGAAAATAAGAGGAAAAGGAGAAGGAATATGCTCTGCTACCAGGGTTGCCTCTTCGGACACGTCCCCTGAAGCACCAGCCTGCAGCCGGGGGCTGTGCAAGGCGCTGGGGTGCGCGGCAGGAGCCGCCCAGAGCTGCTCGCCCTGCTTTCCAGCCGCGTGCTGCCATCGGCGGGGCTTCCAGGGACGAAATCCAACGAGCGGCCTCTTAACCTGGGAGTCTGGAAAGCAGGAAGAATCTTTGTGCAAGCCTGGACTTGGCTTACCACTGTTTTCCTTCTAAATCTGTTCATCTTATCTTTCAGACAGGAAACAATTTGCTGGAGGGACAATTTTGCCATGTGCATGTAAAATCGCCCACAGAGCCCTGGGGGATGTTCTACATCCCAATAAGCAAAAAAACTTAGATGAAAGTGTGAAAGTATCATCTCTCAAGTGATGTTACAGGGATAAATACATGTGTAATGAATATGCATATATTTACGTA